>NW_027140783.1:1405151-1685151 GCF_036365525.1 Heterodontus francisci
AAATTTGACTCCCAATGTTTCCCTGTCCACCCTCCCAGTCAAAAACCTTCATAAACTACATCCCAACCAGGACTATGCTGCCTGTATCCTAACTCACACCAAACCTCGATCACCCATCACCCCTGTGCTCACTGATCTACATTGGCTCCCGCTCTGGCAGCACCTTAATTTTTATATTCTCATTCTTGTGTTTGAATCCCTCTATGGCCTCATCCCTCCAATTAGTCCCATTCACCTCCTTATTTCACATAGTCCTACAACGTATTCACCTTTAAGCATTTATTCAATTCTCTATTTAAAGTGAAATATTTCCCCTCTGTATTGCTCCCTGGCTGTCGTTTGGGCTCTGTAGAGATGTCGGTGCAACAAACCCAGAAACAATAAAATGATGTGAGATGCACCGCTAGCAACTTCTGCCATGCCCCGTGGTGTGCTCCATGCTGGACAGGGCGTTGGGCAGCTTTGATTCACGCCTATGAAACTTGGTCTGTGCATGGCCACTGACCACCTGTGTTAGTCTCTCTCAGCTGAACATACATTCAGCAGCACGAGGAACCCCCTCTAGTGTTATTTAAAAGGACCAGGCATCCAACTTACAGGTGAGGGGATTTTGACTTACTTCTCATATTGTAAAGTTAGTGGAGGTGCTGTGGATGGTTTTCTGGAGGTTGTGTTGTGAGCTGCTGCAGAGACTCAGGGAGGACAGACGATTTGGTGACCCAAATCTGGACGAGGTATGGGGACTGTAGTTACAGTGTCTCTTGCTCTGTAACATGACCAGCAGATGGAACAGAGGCTGCAGAGAGGGGAAGCTCTGTAAAGAGGGAGGAAGAGGGGGCTCTTCCCTACTCACCCCGGGTTTCCCAAGAGCACTTTCCTCCCTACACCTAACCCAGAAGCAGTGTGTGAGGTGACTTTGATTCAATAAGGAGGTGGTCACAGAGCTGTGTCACCTGCTGTAACATGACCTGGAGCCTCACACCAGCGTTAGGACGGAGCCTTCAGTGGCTGTTAAGGTCACAGTTTCATTGAACTTCTACGTATCTGGATTTTTCCAGGCACAAGCGGGTAATGTATCCATTATCTCTCTCTATGTTGTCCATTGATGGTGGGTGACGGAGGTCACCTATGTCGAGTGAGGTGAGTACATAACTTTATCCCTCAGCAGGGAGAACCAGGATGAGAAATCCCCTGGCTTTTTCGGGATGGTGGGATTCCTGATGGCGTAGGTAATTCAGCGGGGTCCCCATATCAATGGGGAGAGGTACAGGAAATGAAAAAAACTCCATTGATTGACAAGAGAGTCTGTGGCTACTCAGAGCAGGCAGGAAAATATAGTTAAGAATACCATCGGACCAGGCATGATCTTATTAAATAGTGCAGCTCGACTGGGGGCCGAATGGCCCATTGCTGCTCCTTTGTTAAAGAATATTTTTATTCTTATTAATGTACAGTTAGTGTGTGACCATGCCCAGTATATCATGTTGATGAATGCCTTCTTTCCAGGCAGCAGCCACCATACTTTCAATCTGAAACAGTCGGCCATTGCCACTGTCATCGGATCTTCATGGCTCCTGAGAGGAGAAGGCTACCTCCTCCATCCATGACTCATTACCTCTAAACACCACACACTCTCCTCCTCCCACACCCCAACTACAAATCATCCACATGAAAATCACCCGAATATAACGTGAGCAATGGAGTCACCAGGAACATGGTGGAACAGACCATCAGTGTAATGAAACAATGCTTGTGATGTCTGAACAGCTCGGGGGTAGCCCTCCAGTACACACTGGAGCAGGTGTCCAAGTTCATGGTGTTCTGCTGCACCCTTCATATCATCACCATCATGAGGACACAGGCATTGGCAGAAGGAATCCGGAGGCCACCTCACGAGGAGGAGGAGGCAGAGAGGATATTTCCTGGATGCCTTCGACCTGGATAGGCTGTCGGGGAATCCCAGCTATAATTACGGTTCCCAAAGGACAACCTCCCTTTCCCAACATGGATGCCCATTCTCCACCATTACATTCATCTGAGACGCCCCATCACAGTGTCCCCTTGGTCACCATCCTGTGAAAAAAACACCACCAATACATTTTCATTAACATCTTTATCCAACAACACATCCAATTGTACAAACAATACTGAACTATTCACCCTTGTTTATTTCCTTAGTCCCTCAATTGTGGATTCTCTCAACCTACCGAGTGCTCCTACACAGTGTTTCCCCAGTGACTGCAGCATGGCTGGTGGAAAGTTGTTGACTTTCACTGTGGAGACTGCAGATGACCTTGCAGGACGTACTCGAGCAGCTCTGGGGTTTGAGGGCTCGGATTCAGACTGCAACACCTCGACATGGGCAGCAGCAGCCTGGGCTAGCTGATGGGTAATAGAATCATAGAAAACCTACGGCAAGAATGACGCCATTCAGCCCCTCTGCTTGTGCTCGCTGAAAAATCGAACAGTTCAATCTAATCCCACTTTGCAGCATTTGTTCCGTATCCCTGCAGATTATTGTACCTGAGGTGTATATCCAGACTTCCTTTGAATTGTTTGAGGGTTTCTGCCTCTGCTACCCTTTCAGGCAGTGTGTTCCAAGACCTACAGCACCCACTGGGTAAAAAGGTCTTCTCTCATTTCCCCTTTGTTATTTCTACCAATCACATTAAGTCTATGCTCCCTCCTCACTGATCTCTCTGCTAAGGTGAATAGACCCTTCACCTCCACTCTATCCAGGCCCCTCACAATCTTGTACATTTCAATCAGATCTCCCCTCAGCCTTCTCTGTTCCAAGGAGAACAACCACAGCCTTTCCAATCTATCCTCATAGCTGCATTTTTCCAGTCCTGGCAACATCCTCGTAAATCTCCTCTGTACCCTCTCTAGTGCAATTACATCCTTTCTGTAAGGAGGTGAGCAGAACTGCACACAGTACTCAAGTTGAGGCAAAACCAATGATTTATACAGTTCCAGCATAACCTCCCTGCTCTTGTACTCTATACCTCGGCTAATAAAGGAAAAGATTCCATATGTCTTCTTAACCACCTTAACGACCTGTCCAGCTTCCTTTCGGGATCTGTGAACATTGACTCCATGGTCGCTCGCTTCCTCTACATTTCTCAGTATTTTCCCATTAATCGTGTATTCTTTTGCCTTGTTTGACCTCCCCAAATGAATCACCTCATATTTCTCCGGGTTTGAATTCGATTTGACCCTTTTCTGCCCGTCTGACTAGACTATCAATATCTTCCTGCAGCTTACAGATATCCTCCTCGCTATCTACCACGTGGCCAATCTTTGTGTCGTCTGCAAACGTCTTTATCATGTCACCTGCATTTACATCCAAATCGTTAATATGTATTGCAAAAAACAGGGGACCCAGGACTGAGCCCTGTGGAATGCAACTGGAAACAGTCCTCAAATCGCAAAAACACCCATCAACAATTATCCTTTGTTTCACCTCTTCTACCCCTCTCAATATCACCATGTTTTTGTCTGCTCCCTCACTTTGTTTTCTCTCTCCAAATACATTACCTCACACATCTCTGGATTGAATCCCATTTGCCACTTTTCCGTCCACTCAACCAAACATTAATATCTTTCTGGAGTCTCAGGCTAACCTCTTCACTATCAACTCCACGGCCAATTTGTGTGTCACCAGCAAATTTTGAAATCCTGTCTCCCACATTTAAGTCCAAATCATTAATATACACAGCAAACAGGAAGAGAGCCTGCACTGAGCCCTGTGAAACGCCACTGGAAACAACTTTTCAATCACAAAAACATGTGTTGACTATTACCCTTTGTAACCTGTCACTGAGCCAATTTTGGATCCAAACTGCCACATTCCCCTGTAGCCCATGGACATTCCTTTTACTGACCAGTCTGCCATCTGGGGCCTTGTAAAATGCCTTACTAAAATCCATGTAGAACACCTCCATTGCATTACCCTCATCAATCCTCCTTACTTCCTCAGAAAACTCAATTAAGTTAGTAAGACAAGATCTCCCCTTAACAAATCCATGCTGACTGTCTCTGATTAATCTGTGCCTTTCTAAGTGACTGTTTATTCTATCCCACAGAATTGATTCTAATAATATACCCACCAGCGAGGTCAGACTGACAAGCTTATAATTATTTGGCCTATCCCTGGCACCCTTTTTAAATAACGGTACAACGTTTACAGACTTCCAATCCTCTGGTACCTCTCCTGTATCTAGTGAGGATTTGAAGATTATCCAACGAGCGTGTTATTTCCTCCCTGGCTCCTTTTAACAGCTGGGATACAATCCTTCCAGCCCTGGTGATTTATTCACTCTCAATGATGTCAGACCCTCTAGTACTTCCTCTCTCATTATGCTTATCATATCTAATATTTCACCTCCTCTCTAACTACAATGTCTGCATTATCCCTCTCCCTTGTGAAGACAGAGACATAAAACTCATTAAGGACCCTACCCACATCATCTGCATCCATGCATAAATTACTTTGTACATCTCTGACATGCCCTCCCCTTTCCTTAGTTATCCTCTTGTTCTTAATGTACTGAAAAACCATCGTTGGGTTTTCCTTGATTTAACGTGTCAATATTTTTTTCATGTCCTCTCTTTGCTTTTCTAATTTCCTTTTTTACTTCACCCCTACACTTTCTATACACCTCTTGGCTATCTAAAGTATTATTTGTTTGTGACTGTCATAAGCTTTTTTCTTCTGATTTATCTTACTCTGTATTTTTCTAGATAATCGGGGGCTCTAGATTTGGCTGTGAAAGAAAATTCTACTCATTTTGCCTCTGGTTCTTTGCCAATTACCTTGAATTTGCTGTAATAAGGCTGTGAGCACAGTCCTAGTAACTACAGACCAGTTTGTTTCACATCAGTGTTGGGTAATGTTTTACAAACAAGAATTAAAGAAGAAATGGACAGATACTCGGAGAGTTTTCAGTGAATGAAGGATACAAAGCACGTATTTGTAGGAACATAGGATCAGTAGTAGACCATTCAGCCCGCCGAGCCTGCTCTGTCATTGCGTTATGTCATGGTTGATCATGTACCTCAACGCCACTTTCCTGCTCTATCCCCGTATCCCTTGATGTCCGTTGTCTCCCGAAATCCATTGATTTCAGTCTTGAACATGCTCAGTGTTGATCTCCCACACCCTCTGTGGTAGTGAATTCCAAAGATTTAACACCCTCTGAGTGAAGAAATTCTTCTCAATCTCAGTCTTAAATTGCCTATCCGTTATTCTGAGATTATGTCCACTGGTTCTAGACTCACCAGCCAGTGGAAACGCCCTATAAGAACTTTGTATGGGATCAACTCTCATTCCTTGAAACTCAAGAGAGTTCAGGCCAAGTTTTCTCAACCTCTCCTCATACGACAATACCGCTATCTCAGGGATTAGTTTGCTGAACCTGCATTGTACTCCCTCTACTGTAAGCATACCCTTCTTTTGATAGGGACACCGAACTGTAAACAAAACTCCAAGTGCAGTCTCACCAAGTCTGTATACAATTGAATCAATACATCTTTATGCCTGTACTCAAATCCCCTTGTGATGGAGGCCAACATACCATTTTCCTTCTTCATTAATTGTTGCACCTGCATACTAGCTTTTAGTTACTCATGAACTTCCCAACCTCTTACGATTTGAGAAATATTCTGTCTTTCTGTTTTTTTTTTACCAGAGTGGATCATTTGACACTTATTCACATTATATTCCATCGACCATGTTCTTGCCCATTCAATTAGCCTGTCCAAATCTGCTTGAAGCTTCCTTGCATCCTCCTGACAACTTACAGTCCCAGCTAGTTTTGTGTCATCGGCAAATTTGTAAAGATTACATTTAGGCCCCACGTCCAATATAGATTGTGAACAGCTGTGGTCCGAGTGCAGATCCTTGTGGTACCCCACTAGTAAGAGCCTGCTATCCTGAGAATGACGGCTTTATTCCAACTCTCTCTTTTCTGTCTGTTAACCAATTGTCAATCCATACCAGTATATTACCCCCCAATCCCATGTTCTCTAATTTTATTTACTAACCTCCTGTGTGTGACCTTATCAAAAACCTTCTGTAAATCCAAATAACCTACATCCACTGGTTCTCCATTATCTTCTTTTTTGGCCTCTTTGTCTCGAGAGACAATGGGTTAGCGCCTGGAGGTGGTCAGTGGTTTGTGAAGCAGCGCCTGGAGTGGCTATAAAGGCCAATATTAGAGTGACAGGCTCTTCCACAGTCGCTGCAGATAAAATTGGTTGTCGGGGCTGTTACACAGTTGGCTCTCTCCTTGCGCTTCTGTCTTTTTTCCTGCCCACTGCCAATTCTCTTTGACTCGCCACACTTTAGCCCCGCCTTTATGGCTGCCCACCAGCTCTTGCGATCACTGGCAACTGACTCCCATGAGTTGTGATCAATGTCACAGGACTTCAAGTCTTTAAAGCGGAGACATGGACGGCCAGTGTGTCTGATACCAGTGGCGAGCTCACTGTACAATGTGTCCTTGGGGAACTTGCCATCTTTGATGCGGCTCACATGGCCAGGGAGAATGTTGTCACTGAGACTGCCTTCAATGCAGCCCAGCCTCTGCCAGTCATGGATGAGCTGGACGTACAGCCAACAAAATCGAACTCAGTGATGCCATTAATTCTCTAGCCAACGGAAAAGCCCCTGGGAAGGACGGCATTGCCCCTGAAATAATCAAGAGTGCCAAGCCTGCTATACTCTCAGCACTTTATGAACTGCTTTGCCTGTGCTGGGATGAGGAAGCAGTCCCTCAGGACATGTGTGATGCCAATATCATCACCCTCTATAAAACAAAGGTGACCACGGTGACTGCAACAACTACCGTAGAATCTCGCTGCTCAGCATAGTGGGGAAAGTCTTCGCTCGAGTCGCTTTAAACTGGCTCCATTATCTATGCTCAAAGTAAATCCTCGTAAACTTCAAAAGGTTTGTCACATATGATGTCCTTTTCATAAATCCTTGTTGACTCTGTCAATTTTACCATTATTTTCTAAGTGTCCAGTTATCACACCCTTCACAGTAGATTCAATTTTTTTCCCCTACGACTGACGGACAGAGCAGTGAGGTGATGCATTTTGGGAGGACTAACATGTCAAGGGAATATACAATGGATGGTAGGAACCTAGGAAGTACAGAGAGTCAGAGGGACCTTGGTGTACTTGTCCATAGATCACTGAAGGCAACAGCACAGGTAGATAAGGTGGTTAGGAAGGCATATGGGATACTTGCCTTCAGTAGCTGAGGCATAGAATGTAAGAGAAGGTCGGTTATGATGAAGCTGTATAAAACCCAACTTAGACCACAGCTGGAGTACTGTGTCCAGTTCTGGTCACCACACTACAGGAAGGATGTGATTGCGCTGGAGAGGGTGGAGAGAATATTCACCAGGATGTTGCCTGGGCTGGAGAATGTCAGCTACGAAGAGAGACTGGATAGGCTAGGGTTGTTTTCCTTGGAGCAGAGAAGGCTGTGGGGGCGGGGGGTGGGAGGTAGATGCTTGAGGTATACAAAATTATGAGGTGCATTGATAGGTTGGATAGGAAGAACCTTTTCATCCCTTAGCAGAAGGGTCAATGACCAGGGGACATAAATTTAAGGTAAGGGGTAGGAGGTTTAGAGGGGATTTGAGGAACAACGTTTTCACTCAGAAGGCAGTTGGAATCTGGAATGCACTGCCTGAAGAGGTGATAGAGACAGGAACACTCACAACATTTAAGAAGTGTTTATATTAGCACTTGAAACGCCATAGGAGACAAGGCTACTGGACACGTGCTGGAAATGGGATTAGATTAGTTAGGTGCCTGATGGCCACATGGACACAATGGTCCAAAAGGCCTATTTATGTGCTGTACAATTCTGTGAATCTAAGACACTGTGATGTCAAACTAACAGGTCTGTAGTACTCAATTTTCCCTCTCCCACGCTTCTTAAATAGTAGGGTTATATTTGCTACTTTCCAGTCTCAGGAACCCTTCCATAATCTGTAGAATTTTGAAAGATAGCCACCTTAGCATCCACCATCTCTATAGCCACCTCCTTCAACACTCTGGGATGTAGCACATCTGGTCCAGGGGATTTATCTGGCATCCTAATAAACCACTTCATTTGATCTAATGCAATCTTTAAATTCTTTTGTTCGCCACAGTTGATTCAACTTTCCCATTGGTTGCTTGTGCCTCAGAGGAATATCTATCTGTTGTCGACCATGTAGTATTTTTAACTACAAGCCATTGCCTGTCTGCTGTCAAATCTGTTTAGTGTATTTTCCCAATCCACAACAGCCAACTTGTCCCTCATACTTTCATAGTTTCCCTTGTTCAGATTTAAGACCCTAGTTTCAAAATTATCACATTCAAACTTAATGTGAGATTCTGCCGGATTATGGTCATTAATTCTCAAAGGCTCCTTTCCAGCAAAGTTATTCATTAGCCTTTTCACATTGCATAATAGTAAATCTATAATCGCCCGATCTGAATTGTTCCTTCAATGTACTGCTCCAGAAAAACATTTCGTACACACTCCAGTAAAGGCAGATCGTATTTGACTACCCTAATTACATTTTTGATGACGTAACAAAGAAGGTTGATGAAGGGTCTGCCATGGATGCTATTCATATGGATTTTAACAAAGCATTTGATATGGTTCCACATAAAAGGCTTGTTAAATTGAGGCTCATGGAGTAAGAGGGTAATTGTCAAAATTAAGTTAAAACTGGCTTCAGGACAGAAAATAGTGAGTCGTTGTAAATGATTGTTTTGAAGATTGGAGGAAGCTAGACCGTGGTGTTCCCCAAGGGTCAGTGCCAGGACCACTGTTTTTGTTTTTTGATATGAATATATGATTTGAATATTGAAATATAGAGCAACATTTCAAAATTTGCTGATGATACCAAACTTGGAGACGGGGCAAAAAGTGAGGTTGATACCAATCAACTGCAACGGGAAATAGATAGGCGAGCAGAATGGGCAGATAGGAGGCAAATGGAATTTAATACAGACAAGTGTGAGGTGATGCATTTTATCATCAGTAACAGGGAGAGGCAATATACACTTAATGGCACAGGTCTAAAGTGTCTGCAAGGACGAAGGGACATGGGGTTCATGTACATAGATGCTTGAAGGTGGCAGGACATATTGAGAGAGTCGTTAGTAAAGCATATGGAACCTTGGGCTTCATAAATAGAGGTAGTGAATACAGAAGAAGGAAAGTTATGCTGAACCTTTATAAAGCTCTGGTTAAGCCCCAACTGGAGTACTGCATCCAGTTCTGTTCACCACACTTTAGGAATGAGCTGAGGGTCCTTGACAGGGTGCAGAGGAGATTTACCAGAATGGTTCCAGGGATGGAGGATTTTAGCTGCAAGGTTAGTCTGGAAAAGCTGGGATTGTTTCCCTTGTAGTAAAGGAGATTGTGGGGAGATTTGATAGAGGTATACAAGATGATGACATGCTTGGATAAGGTAGACAGGAAAAGATGTTCCCATTAGTTCATGGTACAAGGACTAGAGTTAAGGTTGTGGGCAAGAGATACAGGGGGATGTGAGGAACAACTTTTTTACAGAGCGAGTGGGAATGGCCTGGAAATCACTGCCTACGTGGGTGGTGGAAGCAGAGATGGCGAATGATTTCAAAAGGTTATTGGATGGACACTTGAGGGAAATAAACTTGCAGGAATGTGGAGACAGAGCTGGGGTAAGAGACTGACTGGGTTTATCCACAAAGAGCTGGCATGGACATGATGGGCCGAATGGCCTCATTCTGTGCTGAAAAGACTATGACTCCATGTCTCTCTGACAGGTGAATACTATCACTACTGCTTTCCTATACTGGGAAAGTTTATAATGGACTGGGCAGTATCACCCTGTTGAACCCCGTGAAGTAAGTGAAATGTTTGATGTCCCAGAATGTGGTTAACAAATGTCCTTCACAAACAGAGTAAATCACTTCAGACCCACTCACAATTCTGGATCATTCACAATGGGGAGTAGTTTCTCCTGGTTTTCTCTACATAGGACAGCAGCCAGGCTTTTCACTGTGTCCCCCACCTCCATGTGGAAAGTCTTGTCAAGGTTAGGTGAGATAGGACACGTTGCCTGGGCGACAGCTTTCTTCAGTTGTATTACTACTTCTGTGCTCTCTTCAGCCCAACCAGATTAAACCTGGTCATCATCACCATTATTTAGTTCATAAAGAGGAGTCACAGTCTCTGCAAATCGAGGGATGAGGGTCCACTGATACCCACCATCCTGAGGAAAGGACACAGGGCAGTCTTTGAGCTGGACAGGGGTACACACTGGATGAGGGTCCGCTGATACCCCACCAGCCTGAGGATATGACACCGGGCAGTCTTTGAGCTGGACAGGGGTAGACACTGGATGAGGGTCCACTGATACCCCACCAGCCTGAGGATAGGACACCGGGCAGTCTTTGAGCTGGACAGGGGTAGACACTGGATGAGGGTCCACTGATACCCCACCAGCCTGAGGATAGGACACCGGGCAGTCTTTGTGGTGGACAGGGGTAGACACTGGATGGTCTCGACCTGATGTTGGTCTGGACTGATGCTGGATGATCCAATCTGGGCACCTAGAAAGGTGACACGGTCTTGCACCAGCTGGGCCTTACGTGGATGGTCTTTGATTCCAGCTCCCAAAGTAACTGCAGTGGTTCCTGCAAAAGGGTTAAATGTGTGGAACAAAAACAAGAAATGCTGGATTCACTCAGCAGGTCTGGCAGCATCTGTGGAAAGAGAAGCAGAGTTAACGTTTCGGGTCAGTGACCCATCTTCGGAACAGAGTTCCGAAGAAGGGTCACTGACCCGAAACGTTAACTCTGCTTCTCTTTCCACAGATGCTGCCAGACCTGCTGAGTGAATCCAACATTTCTTGTTTTTGTTTCAGATTTCCAGCATCCGCAGTATTTTGCTTTTATTTAAATGTGTGGACACAGTCTGTGGTGATGAAGAGGAGATCATCGATATATTGCAGCGAGCAGAAAGGCTGCGAAAAGCTCATAAGGGCCCCGGCCATTGGTTTGTGGAGAATAGTGGGGTTATTGTGGAACCCCTTGTGACAGACATGTCCAGGGGTATCTCTGGTCCTCAGAAGTGAATGTGAATTTAATTTGTTTCTCTAGTTTTACTGGGATACTCCAATAACCATTTGAGATATCCAGGGTGGTGAAGACAGCCCTGCCGCTGGGAATCCGGGAGAGTAGGGTGGGTGTCTCTCAGACAACTGGGTTCACACAGGGGTGACTGAGTTGTGTTTGTGATGGTCAATAGTCACCAGCTGCCATCCGGTTTTCTAACCGGTCAAATTGGGCAGTTAGTAGTGAATGTGTCTTTGTGAACTACACCCTGGTATAACAATAACCTGATGATGTCTGGAATATATGATATAATCTCAGCTCGGTATGAATACTGCTTCATGGATCATGCAATGGTCAGTCAATTTCTTCCAGTCTGCTCATGTTTCCACAGTTATCTTTATGGGTTGTGAATATACTCAGCACCGACTCGATAATCGCCTGCAGCTCAGGGTCATCAGAGGTGTCTGGTTCACACTCCTCTGATATTTTAATCATGAACATTGAGGGTACACTGGACACCAGAGTAGGGGTATGTTTTATGGTTCTACAATATACAAATATAGAGATAATCAATTACTGCTGCTAACCTTTGAGCACATTACTGCCCAGTAGTCCCTGTCCATTATAGAAAAGGGAGGCAGGACTTTGACATGAACTCTGTTCCCTCTCCTACACCACTGTAAGGTCTGATCTAGGGTCACAGATTAAGAAAAAGGAGGTCGAAGTATCACCTTTTATTGAGGAGTGTCAGTTCAAATACTGCACCAAATCAGAATAGACATTGTCGACATATGAACTGTGACAGGTGAGATAGGCTTTATGGCTATGGAACAGATGTTAAAAGCTATTAGTGAAGACGTTATAGCAGGGCACAGAGAAAAATACAAGGTGATCAGGCAAAGTCAACATGGTTTTGTGAAAGGGAATTAATGTTTCACTAATTTTCTGACGTTCTTTGAGAAAGTAACATGTGCTGTGGATAAATGGGAACCGTTGGATGTAATGCACTTAGATTTCCAGAAGGCACTTGATAAGGTGTCACATCAATGGCCATTGCAGAATCTAAAAGCTAATGGTGTAGGGGGTAACATATTGGCATGGATAAAAGATTGGCCTAGCTAACAGGAAACAGACAGTAGGCAAAATGGGTCATTTTCGGCTTGGCAATATTTAATGACTATTTTTTATTCATTCACGGGATGTGGGCGTCGCTGGCCAGACCAGCATTTATTGCCCATCCCTAATTGCCCTTGAGAAGGTGGTGGTGAGCTGCCTTCTTGAACCACTGCAGTCCATCTAGGGTAGGTACACACACAGTGCTGTTAAGAAGGGAGTTCCAGCATTTTGACCCAGCGACAGTGAAGGAACGGCCATATAGTTCCAAGTCAGGATGTTGTGTGACTTGGAGGGGAACTTGCAGGTGGTGATGTTCCCATGTATTTGCTGCCCTTGTCCTCATAGTTGGTAGAGGCCGAGAGTTCGGAAGGTGCCGTCTAAGGAGCCTTGATGCATTGCTGCAGTGCATCTTGTAGATGGTACACACTGCTGTCACTGTGCGTCGGTGGTGGAGGGAGTGAATGTTTGTAGATGGGGTGCCAATCAAGCGGGCTGCTTTGTCCTAGATGGTGTCGAGCTTCTTGAGTGTTGTTGGAGCTGCACCCATCCAGGCAAGTGGAGAGTTTTCCATCACACTCCTGACTTGTGCCTTGTAGATGGTGGACAGGATTCGGGGAGACAGGAGGTGAGTTACTTGCCTCAGGATTCCTAGCCTCTGACCTGCTCTTGTCGCCACGGTATTTAGATGGCTACTCCAGTTCAGTTTCTGGTCAATGGTAGCCCCTAAGATGCTGATAGTGGGGGGTTCAGAGATGGTAATGCCGTTGAATGTCAAGGGGAGATTATTAGATTCTCTCTTGTTGGAGATGGTCATTGTTTGGCACTTGTGTGGCGCAAATGTTACTTGCCACTTATCAGCCCAAGCCTGGATATTTTCCTGGTCTTGCTGCATTTCTACACGGACTGCTTCAGTTATCTGAGAAGTCACGAATGGTGCTGAACATTTTGCAACCATCAGCGAACAACCCCACTTCTGACCTTATGGTTGAAGGAAGGTCATAGATGAAGCAGCTGGAGATGTTTGGGCCTAGGACACTACCCTGAGGAACCCCTGCAGTGATGTCCGGGAGCTCAGCTGATTGACCTCCAACAACCACAACCATCTTCCTTTGTGCGAGGTATGACTCCAGCCAGCGGAGGGTTTTCCCCTTGATTCCCATTGACCTCTGTTTTGCTAGGGCTCCTTGATGCCATACTCGGTCAAATGCTGCCCTGGTGTCAAGGGCAGTCACTCTCACCTCACACCTTGAGTTCAGCTCTTTTGTCCATGTTTGAACCAAGGCTGTAATGAGGTCAGGAGCTGAGTGGCCCTGGCGGAACCCAAACTGAGCGTCACTAAGTAGGTATTGCTGAGCAAGTGCGGCTTGATGGCACTGTTGATGATAACTTCCATCACTTTGCTGATGATCGAGAGTAGGCTGATGGGGCGGTAATTGGCCGGGTTGGACTTGTCCTGCTTTTTGTGCACAGGACATACCTGGGCAATTTTCCACATTGCAGGGTAAAGGCCAGTGTTGTAGCTGTACTGGAACAACTTGGCTAGGGGTATGGCAAGTTCTGGAGCACAGGTCTTCAGTACTATTGCCAGAATATTTTCAGGGCCCATAGCCTTTGCAGTATCCAGTGCCTTCAGTCGTTTCTTTGTATCACGTGGAGTGAATCAAATTGGCTGAAGTCTGGCATCTGTGATGCTGCGGACTTCTGGAGGAGGCCGAGATGGATCATCAACTCGGCACTTCTGGCTGAAGATTATTGCAAATGCTTCAGCCTTATCTTTCGCCCTGATGTGTTGGGCTCCCCCATCATTGAGGATGGGGATATTTGTGGAGCCACCTCCTCCAGTTAGTTGTTTAATTGTCCACCATCATTCACGGCTGGATGTGGCAGGACTGCAGAGTTTAGATCTGATCCATTGGCAATGGGATCGCTTTGCTCTGTCTATCGCATGCTGCTTATGCAGTTTGACATGCAAGTAGTCCTGTGTTGTAGCTTCACCAGGTTGACATCTCATTTTGAGGTATGCCTGGTACTGCTCCTGGCAGGCCCTCCTGCACTCTTCATTGAACCAAGGTTGGTCTCCTGGCTTGATGGTAAAGGGAGTGTGTGAGATATGCCGGGCCATGCGGTTAGAGACTGTGGTTGTGTACAATTCTGCTGCTGCTGATGATGTACCACCGGAATTAATGCTGGGGCCTCAACTTTTTACAATGCATATAAATGACTTGGATGAAGTGGCCGAAGGTATGGTTGCTAAATTTGCTGACGACACAAAGATAGGTCTGAAAGTAAGTTGTGAAGAGGACATAAGTGGACTACAAGTGGATATAGATAGGTTAAGTGAGTAGGCAAAGATCTGGCAAACGGAGTGTAATGTGGGGAAAAGTGAAGCTGTCTGTTCTGGCAGGAAGAAGTTTGATAATGCATATTATCAGAATGGTGAGAGATTGCAGAGCTCAAAGATCAAGGGGGAACTGGGTGTCCTAGTGCATGAATTGCATAAGGTTAGCATGCAAGTTCAGCAAGTAATTAGGAAAACTAATAGAATGCAGGAGGAATTGAATGCAAAAGTAGTGATGTTATGCTTCAGCTATACAGGGCATTGGTGAGACCAAATCTGGAGTCCTATGTACCGTACTGGTCTTCTTATTTAAAGAAGGATGCAAATGTGTTGGAGGCAGCTCACAGAAGGTTTACGTGGACTGATACTTGAAATAGGCGGTCTGTCTTATGATGAAAGTCTGGAAAGGCTAGGCTTATATCAGCTGGCGTTTAGAAGATTAAAAGCCGACCTGATTGAAATAAATAAGGTTCTGAGGTTGGGACAAAGCAAGTGAGGGAGACAGAGAGAGAGAAACCGCGAGAGATTGAGAGAGAGAGCTCAGCTCACCTGCTGCTGAAACCCTCACCCATGCCTTTGTTATCTCGAGACTTGACTATTCTAACACAGTCCGGACTGGTCTACCACATTCTACTCTCTGTAACCTGTGGTCATCCAAAACTCTGCTGCCATCTTCTAATTTACACCAAATTCTGTTCACCCAACATCCCTGTGCTCACTGACCTACATTGGCTCTTGGTTCGGTAACACCACAATTTTAATATTCCAATCATGTGATCAAATCCCCCCATGTCCTCGTCCTTCTGATTATCCCAATCCCCTGTCCATTTCCAATATTCCTGAAACTTGTTCATCTTAAAGTCTTTTTATAATTCCATTTTTAAAGTGAGTTTCTTTCCCTCTGTCTCTCTCCCTGACCACACATTTCATCTCTCCTGCTTCACTGGTGCTGTGGAAGTTTGGATCCATAAAATGGTGTGAGCTGCACTGCCGGTCACATCCAGCACATTGTACAGGAAACCCAGGCTGGCCGGGGTGCTAGTGTGGGTGTAACGTGTCTGTGTCTGTAGCGTGAGGAGGGTCTGAATATGGTGTCAATCAGCCATTCCAGCAGCTTTGATGGACGTCTTTGAAACTTAGTCTGTGCATGGCCACTGACCGCCTGTGTTAATCACTCTCAGCTGAACATACATTCACAGCATGAGGAACCCCCTCTCGTGTTATTTAAAATGACCAGGCATCCAACATACAGGTGAGGGGCTTTTGACTTGCTTCTGCTATTGTAAAGTTAGTGGAGGTGCTGTGGATGGTTTTCTGGAGGTTGTGCTGTGAGCTGCTGCACACATTCAGGGAGGACAGAGGATTTGGTGACCCAACTCTGGACGAGGTATAGCGACTGTAGTTACAGTGTCTCTGGGTCTATAACCTCACCAACAATTGGAGCAGAGGCTGCAGAGAGGGGAAGCTCTGTCAAGAGGGAGGAGGAGAGGTCTCTGCCCTACCCACCCCGGGTTTTCCAAGAGCACAAAGAGCAGTAGTCCTAATAGGGAGCCCTGGGGAACACCACTGTATACTCCCATCGAGTCTGAACAACAACCTTTCACCACTTCTCTCTGTTTACTGTTCCTTAGCCAATGTTATATCCACACTGTCACTGTACCTTTAGTTCCATAGCATTCATTTGCCTGACCTGTCTGCTGAATGACACTTGAACAAACGCCTTTTGAAAGTCCATATATATAACTTCAATCACACCACCCTCATCAACCCTCTCCATTGTTTTATCAAAGAACTCCATCAAGTTTACCTCACCACCACCTCCCTCTCTCCAATCCTCCACTGCTGTTAAATTATCAGACTGCTTGTCCGACTTCAGTACTGGATGAGCAGAAACTTCCTCCAATTAAATATTGGGAAGACTGTAGTTGTTGTTTTCACTCCCCACTCCAACTCTGTTCCCTTGCTATTGATTCCATCTCTCTCCCTGGTAACAGTCTGAGATTCAGACAGTCTGTTTGCCACCTTAGTGTCACATTTAATCACGAAATGAGCTTCCAGCCACATTTCTGTACCATCACTACAACCACCTATTTCTACCTCAGTGACAGCGCCTGATTTCATCCCTGTCTCAGCTCATCTGCTGATGAAACCTCATTCATGCCTTCGTTACATTTAGACTTGACTGTTCTTTTTTAAAATTCTTTGATTGAATATGGGTGTCCATGGGAAGGTCAGCATTTGTTGTCCATGCTTAATTGCCTTTGACAGCTTGGTGACTTGCTCCGCGATTTTAAGGGGCAGTTAAAAGTCAACCATATTGCTGTGGGTCTGGACTCACATGCAGACCAGACCAGGTAAGGACAGTAGTGAACAAGATGGTGTTTCACGAAAATCGATGATAGTTTCATAGCACCATGACTGAGACTAGCTTTCTATTCCAGATGTCAACTCATTCCTGGCTTGTCTCAAACATTCTACTCTTTGTAAACGTGAGGTCATCCAAACTCTGCTGCCCTTGTGTTGACTTGCATCAAACCCCATTCCCCAATCACTGACCGACATCAGCTCCCAGTCAAGCAATGTCTTGATTTCCAAATTCTCAACCGTGTTTCCAACTCCTTTCATGTCCTCACCCCTCCTTGTCTCAATAATCTCCACCAGCCGTGCAACGCTTCAAGCTCTCAGAACTCCTTTAATCCTGGCCTATTGTGTATCCTTGATTTCATTATTGCACCACTGGCAGTCAGGTCTTCAGCTGCCTAGGCCCAAAGCTCTGGAATGCCCTCCCTACACCTCTTTTTTTATTCTTTCATTCAATGTGGGCATCGCTGGAGGGAAAAAACAGCATTTGTTCCCATCCCTAATTGTCCTTGACAAATGAATGGCTTGCTAGGACATTTCACGGGGCAGTTTAAGAGTCAGCAACATTGCTGTGGACCTGGAGTCATATGGAGGCAAGATCAGGTACGGCTGGCAGATCTCCTTCCCTAAAGGACATTAATGATTCAGGTGGGTTTTTTTCCAACAATTGATGAGAAATTCAAACACAATTACTGAGAATAGCTTTCATTTCCAGATTTTTATTAATTGATTAAAATTATTAATTAATTGAATTTTAATTTCCACCAGCTGCCTTGCTGGGATTTGAAGCCAGAGCATTAGCCTGGGTCTCTGTATTACTAGTTCAGTGACAGTGTCACTGTTTCTGCCTCCCTGCATCACTTTCCTCCCTTAAGACACGACTTAAAATCTTCCTCTTTAACCAAGCTGTTGGTCAGCTTACTTCATATCTCCTGTTGCGTCTCGCGTCATACTTTGCTTCATAATGCTCCTGTGAAGCACCTTGCAATCCAATGTTTTATTATATTAAAGGCACTGCATAAATATAGGTTGTTGTTGATGTTTGTCAGACATGGCTTGTCTTACAATATCGATGCTGCTGGCCATTTATTGACCTTGTTTTTGTCAAACAGTACTTTTGTCCTGGGTTGTGAAGTGTGCACATTTCCCCACCTATAATGTTAGATTGATTGGTCAGTAAATATAGGGTTTTCTCCATCTCTCCTTTTTTTAAAAAGGGTGGAACATTTACAACCCTCAAGTCTCTATCATCTTTCCCATATCAAAGGAGGATTGGAGATTCTGGACATGGTTTCTGCTATTTCCACCATTCCTTCCCTCAGCAACCCTCATGCATCCCATCCAGACTGGGTAAATGTTCCACTTTATTGTGGTACAAACAGTGTTAGATTGAAAGCTGTTAACTGAACCTGTTTGTTCAGAGACTGCAATGAATGTCAATCTCCATGCACCCTAATAGTATAACTGGAGCGTTTCCGTCTTCTATTAATAAGTGATTAATTTCAATGTGTTATCCCATGGTGTCAGTGGGAGCATCAACCCGGACACTAACAGGGATCAGCAGCTCCAGAGAGAGGGAGAGAGAGAAGATAGATCAGAATCTGAGAGCAATAGATTGGAAAGTTTTAACAATGGACAGGAGTTTATCCTTTTGGTTTGACGAGCTGACTGCAGATCATGATTGGATAACGTGAGATTGGCAGATCTATTGTGCCCTTCAGATGAGTCAATGCATTTACTATCCCATCCTCGCTATCGTTGGTGTCCCTGGTAAGTCTCTGTATCCAAGTATTCATTCTCTTATAAAAGCAAAATACTGCGGATGCTGGAAATCTGAAACAAAAACAAGAAATGCTGGATTAATTCAGCGGGTCTGGCAGCATCTGTGGAAAGAGAAGCAGAGTTAACGTTTCAGGTCACTGACCCTTCTTCAGAACTCAAGAAGAAGGGCCACTGACCTGAAACGTTAACTCTGCTTCTCTTTCCACAGATGCAATCCAGACCTGCTGAGTGGTTCCAGCATTTCTTGTTATTATTCATTCTATAAACCATGTTTAACTGCATAACTGATCTTATCATTCACTCTTCCCTCCTTGCTACTGTTGTTGTTCTTGGTCTATCTCTTTCTCCGGCTGTTATCTCTATAAACCATTGCGAATGGAATTACTGCTCTTTTTATTTACTGTCACATCTCTGTTGCTGTTGGCGTCCCTGTTAAGTCTCACTATCCAGCTATTACATACAATGCATTACTCACCTTGTTATTAAAGTATTGGCAGAGATTGAAGCCATAGTTTTCAGTCCCCAACATACACTCTATTCTCTATCCAAAGAATTGGCACATATATGAGGCTGAAACAGACAGTTCACTTCCTTGCTGATCTCCTTGACCCAGAACGGAGTTCCTATACTGTATCCTGTCCATCACCAATCCTGTCTACTGTATCCTTTTCCTCTGCCTTACGCTATCTTAGGATACAAAAATGGCTTGGTGATAAGCGGCAGAGAGTGGGAGTGCAGGGTTGTTTTTCAGGTTGGAGGCTGGTGTCCAGTGGTGTGCCACAGGGATCGGTGCTGAGTCTTCTGTTGTTTGTCATATATATCAATGACTTGGATGTGAATGTAGGGGGCATGCGTAGTAAGTTTGCAGATGACACCAAAATTGGTGGTATAGTGGACAGTGAAGAAGGTTGTCTAAGTTTACAACAGGGTCTATAGATCAACTGGGAAAGTGGGCAAAGAATTGGCAAATGGAATTTAGCACAGACAAGTGTGAAGTGATGCATTTTGGGAAGGTAAACCAGGGCAGGACATATACAGTGAATGGCAGGGACCTGGGTTGTGTTGTGGAGCAGAGAGACTTTGGGGTTAAAGTACATAGTTCCCTGAAATTAGCAACACAGGTAGACAGAGTGGTTAAGAAGGCATATGGCATGCTTGCCTTCATTGGCCGAGGTACTGAGTACAAGAGTTGGGACGCCATGTTACAGTTGTACAGAACGTTGGTTAGGCCACATTTGGAGTACTGTGTGCAGTACTGGTCGCCGCTGTACAGGAAATATGTGATTTCGCGAGAGAGGGTGCAGAAAAGATCACAAGGATGTTGCCTTGCTTGGATGGCTTGAGTTATAAAGAGAGATTGGATAGGCCTAGTCTGTTTTCCCTGGAACGAAGGAGGCTGAGAAGGGACACGATAGAGGTATATAAAATTATGAGAGGCATAGATAGGGTAGATAGCCAGAGACTGTTTCTCATGGTAGGGCTGACTAAAACTAGAGGGCATATATTTAAGGTGAGAAGGAGGAGGTTTAAAGGGGATCAAAGGGGTAAATTATTCACACAAAGAATAGTGGGTATCTGGAATGAGCTGCCTGAGGAGGTGGTGGAGGCAGGAACAGTAGCAACATTTAATAGACATCTGGACAGGTACTTGAATGAACAAGGCATAGAGGGATATGGAATTAATGCAGGCAGGTGGGATTAGTATAGATAGGCATTATGGTCAGCATGGACATGGTGGGCCGAAGGACCTGTTTCTATGCTGTACGGCTCTATGACTCTCTGCCTATATGCCCCTTAAACCACCATCTATCTCTTCGTTAATTCCATACCCGACTATCCTAATGCTACCCATGACAAGACACTTAGTTATAAACTCCAGCCCATCGCAAACTCTGCTGCCCATATCCTAACTCACACCAAACTCTGATCATCCACCAACTCTGTGCTCACTGACCTATATTGGTTCTTGGTTTAGTAGCACCACAATTGAAATATCCTTATTCTTGTGTTCAGATCCCTCTCTGACCATACCTCTCCAGTTAGTCCAATTTTCCTGTCCGTTTCAAATATTCGTGCATGTTGTTTCCCTTCGAGAATTAATCCAATTCACTTTTAAAAGTGAATGTTTGCTCCTTCTGTATCTCTCTGTGGATGCAATTTCGGACTTGTTAGAGCCACTGGGGCTGAGGCTATGAATCCTAAAAGCCTTAAAATGTTGTGGGATGCACTGTCAGCCACTTGTGGCTCTTTCCAGTGGGGTTTCATGCTGAGTAGGGTGTTCCAGCAAGATTGGCACACGTCTTTGAAACTTGGTCTGTGCATATCCACTGACCGTCTGTGTTAGTCACTCTCAGCTGAAAATACATTCAGCAGCACGAGGATTCATCTCTAGTGTTATTTAAACAATGTGATTTCTGATAACGATGAGCTGCACCAACATCATCATCTATCCACGCCTGGTCCATCTTCAGGCACGTGCAATACAGCCTCATCGGGTATCACCCCTCCTCCCACTCGGCTGGAGGTTGCGGCTGAATGGGAGATTGTGAGGCTGCAGCTCTCCCCTCACCTCAGCCACTCGCTCCGGACCTCGCCGCTCCTCTCCACTAACCCCCCTAGCCGACAGTGCTCCACTACCCCCACTCCCCCTCCAGTTACTCGCTCCCTGCTTCCACACATTCCCCCACCAGCAACTCGCTCCGGACCTCGCCGGTCCTCTCCACTCCACTCCTCTGACCGATTGTTACTCGCTTTCCCCATTCTCCCTCCAGTTATTCGCTCCTCGCTTCCCCCCACTCCCCCTCCAGTCACTCGCTTCGGACCTCGCCGCTCCCTCCCCTCCACTCCTCTGGCCGATTGTTCCCCGCTTCTTACCACCCTGTTCTCCAGTCACTTGCTCCACACTTCCCCCCCATCCCCTCCAGTCACTCGCTCCAAGCCGCGCTGCTCCCCTCCTCTCGTTCACTTGCTGCTAATTCGCTATGTCACGAAGCTGTGCTCCTTGGTGCTAGCGGCTGGGCGGGGTAGTGTAGTGGAGAGCGAATCACCATAGAGGCGGTGGCGAGAGGATGGCAACTATCTGTCAGGGGGGGTCGTGGGGTGCTGTGAGTTCTGGAGCTAGTGGCTGGGTTGCGGGGTGGGGGGAGGTGAAGTGGGGAGCGAGTGACCTGAGAGTGGGTGCTGAGGAGAGGGGAACAATCTGTCACGGGAGTGAGGGAGAGCTGTGAGGTCTGGTGTTAGTGGCTGGGGTGGTGGTGAAGTGGGGAGCGAGTGACCCGACAGTGGGTGCTGAGGAGAGGGGAACAATCTGTCAGGGGAGTGAGGGAGAGCTGGGGGGTCTGGTGTTAGTGACAGGGGTGGTGGTGAAGTGGGGAGCGCTGTGACCAGACAGTGGGTGCTGAGGAGAGGGGAACAATCTGTCAGGGGAGTGAGGGAGAGCTGTGAGGTCTGGTGTTAGTGGCTGGGGTGGTGGTGAAGTGGGGAGCGAGTGACCCGACAGTGGGTGCTGAGGAGAGGGGAACAATCTGTCAGGGGAGTGAGGGAGAGCTGGGGGGTCTGGTGTTAGTGGCTGGGGTGGTGGTGAAGTGGGGAGCGCTGTGACCAGACAGTGGGTGCTGAGGAGAGGGGAACAATCTGTCAGGGGAGTGAGGGAGAGCTGTGAGGTCTGGTGTTAGTGGCTGGGGTGGTGGTGAAGTGGGGAGCGAGTGACCCGACAGTGGGTGCTGAGGAGAGGGGAACAATCTGTCAGGGGAGTGAGGGAGAGCTGGGGGGTCTGGTGTTAGTGACAGGGGTGGTGGTGAAGTGGGGAGCGCTGTGACCAGACAGTGGGTGCTGAGGAGAGGGGAACAATCTGTCACGGGAGTGAGGGAGAGCTGTGAGGTCTGGTGTTAGTGGCTGGGGTGGTGGTGAAGTGGGGAGCGAGTGACCCGACAGTGGGTGCTGAGGAGAGGGGAACAATCTGTCAGGGGAGTGAGGGAGAGCTGGGGGGTCTGGTGTTAGTGACAGGGGTGGTGGTGAAGTGGGGAGCGCTGTGACCAGACAGTGGGTGCTGAGGAGAGGGGAACAATCTGTCAGGGGAGTGAGGGAGAGCTGGGGGGTCTGGTGTTAGTGGCTGGGGTGGTGGTGAAGTGGGGAGCGAGTGACCGGACAGTGGGTGCTGAGGAGAGGGGAACAATCTGTCAGGGGAGTGAGGGAGAGCTGTGAGGTCTGGTGTTACTGGCTGGGGTGGTGGTGAAGTGGGTAGCGAGTGACCCGACAGTGGGTGCTGAGGAGAGGGGAACAATCTGTCAGGGGAGTGAGGGAGAGCTGTGAGGTCTGGTGTTACTGGCTGGGGTGGTGGTGAAGTGGGGAGCGCTGTGACCAGACAGTGGGTGCTGAGGAGAGGGGAACAATCTGTCAGGGGAGTCAGGGAGAGCTGTGAGATCTGGAGATAGAGGTTGAGGGGAGAAAGCGGCCTGTGGGTAGAGGGAGAAAGCGAATTGCTGATGTGAGGAGAGCGGGTCTTGGGGCGGGAGCGAGAGGCTGCATTTGGGTGAAATCAGTCCTGCTCAGTCATTTAATCGAATCACATTAAAAAACTGGCAGCACATTTTATACTCTGTTCGATTTCCAATGGAAATGTAATCATAAAATTCCTCTTGTACTGAATAGGATTATTGGAATATTAACTGGATCTTGAAGATTACTGTTAGTAACATATAACTGCACAGTAGCATTTTACTGGACTTCCTTCCAACTTAATGTAAGTTTAGTTTGCTGGAACGATCTAACAAGAAGTATTTCCTGTGACAAATTGAGCAGCGCCATCTTTAATCCTGGCAGCTACCTGAACGTCTCAGACTCTGACTTTCCAGTTGAAGAGTCTGCATTTGTACATGTGCAAGTATTCCAGCACCTAGTGGTTGCATTGTCAGAAAACGCAGTCTTATTGAAAAAGACCAGGCATCCAACTTACAGGTGAGGGGCTTTTGACTTACTTCTGCTATTGTAAAGTTAGTGGAGGTGCTGTGGATGGTTTTCTGGAGGTTGTGTTGTGAGCTGCTTCAAATATTCAGGGAGGACAGAGGATTTGGTGACCCATCTCTGGATGAGGTATGGGGACACTAGTTACAGTGTCCCTGGGTCTGTAACATGACCAACAAATGGAACAGAGTCTGCAGAGAGGGGAAGCTCTGTAAAGAGGGAGGAAGAGGGGGCTCTGACCTACCCATCCCAGGTTTTCCGAGAGCAATTTTCCTACCTGCACCTAACCCAGGAGCAATGTGTGAGGTGATTCTGATCCAAGAAGGAAGTGGTTAGAGAGCTGTGTCACCTCCTGTAACACGACCTGGAGCCTCGCACCAGGGTGAGGACGGAGCTGTCAGTGGCTGTTAAGGTCACAGTTTCATTGAACTTCTATATATCCGGATCTTTCCAGATGGGAGCACGTGACATATTCAACATCTCCTAGTCTGCTGTCCACTTATGTATCCGTTAGGTGACAAAGGCCATCTATGGCGAGTGAGGTGAATGCATCATTTTCTCCCTCAAACTCTTGAACTGCCTGTTGACTGTTTCCCTGATTATTGTTTCTAACCCCTGGCCACTGATATTGAACAGCATGGCCTGTAGGTGCTCGGACGGTCGTTACACACATTCCAGTATACGGGTGTCACATTTACCACTCGCCAATCTTCTGTCACCTCGCCCATCGATAGATGAATGTAAGATTTCGGAAAGCCCTTCTGCTACCGACATACCTACTTCCTTTAACCATCCAGACCAGGTGGATCATCTACTCTAAGCATAGCCAGCCTTTCCAGTACCTCCTCCCTCTGAATATTTACTCTATCCATTGCCTCTACTCTTTTGCTTCCACTGATATTTTGTAAGATTCCTGTTCCAACAGCGATATGAAGTAATCATTAGCTATTTTAACCTTGCCCTGTGCCTCTAAGCATATATACATGCTTTGTCCCGGATAGTCACCACCCACCTCGTCCTATCTGATTGATATCTACATGCCTGTAGAAAATGATTGCATTTCCTTTTAGAAGATTTCTGGGTTCTCTTTTATGTTGAATGTTAGTGAATGTTTAAGGTGGTGGATGAGGTGCTGATCAATCGGGCTGCTTTGTTCTAGATGGTGTAAAACTTCCTGAGTGTTGTTGGAGCTGTACCCATCCAGGTAAGTGGAGAATTTTTCATTAAACTCCTGACTTGTGTGGCGCACATGCTACATGTCAATTATCAGCCCAAGGCTGGATATTGTCCAGGTCTTGCTGCATTTAGGTATGAACTACTTCAGTACCTGAGCAGGCACAAATGGTACTAATCATTGATGAATACTCCCATTTCTGACCTTATGATGGAGGGACAGTGATTGATGAAGCAGCTGAAGATGGTTGAGCCTAGGACACTACCCTGAGGAACTCCTGCAGTGATGTCCCGGGACTGATATAATTGACCTCTAACAACCACAACCATCTTCGTTTACGTGAGGTATGAATCCAGCCAGCGGAAATCTTTCCCCCTGATTCCCATTGACTTCAGTTTTGCTGGGGCTCCTTGATCCCATACTCGGTCAAATGCTGCCTTGATGTCAAGGGCAGTCACTCCCACTTCACCTCTGGAGTTCAGCTCTTTTGTCCATGTTTTAACCAAGGCTGTAATGAAATTAGGAGATGAGTGTCCCTTGGGGAACCCAAACTGATCATCGCTGAGTGAATATTGGAGATTAAATGCTATTTGATAGTAATAATGATGAAACCTTCCATTACTTGTCTCATGAATCAGAGCAGACAGAAGGGTGGTGAAAGCATGGCTGTTGGAATACTTCCAACTTTCCCCTTAAGGAGACGGCAAATGGACGTCCAGGCTGACTGTGAGGGCCCAAATTTGGACTGTATCAGTCCGGCGTGGCGGTCAGTGTCCTGGGCTGGAAGATGCATATTAAAACTGTACCAGCTCGGCATGCGGAAGTTCCCAGGGCTGGTTGACCCAGATTCACACTGCACCAGCACGGCTTGGTGATCACTGACCTGGGCTGGTTGACCCCTATTCGCCCTGTACCAGCTCGGCATGGTGATCAGTATCGTGGAATGGTTGACCCAGATTCACACTGCACCAGCTCGGCTTGGTGATCACTGTCCTGGGCTGGTTGACCCATATTCACACTGTATCAGCTCGGCATGGCGATCAGTATCCTGGCCTGGTTGACCCATATTCACACTGCACCAGCTCGGCTTGGTGATCAGCACCCTGAAAAAAAGCAGGGATGTTATGCTGAAACTTTATAATGCTTTGGTGAGACTATTGCGTCCATTTCTGGTCACTATACGTTCGGAAGGATGTGAAAGTCTTTGCGTGGGTGTAGAGGATATTTACTGGAAAGGTTCCAGGGATGGGGGATTTTACCTACAAGGTTAGTCTGGAAAATCTGGTGTTATTTTGCCTGGAGGAAAGGAGATTGAGGGGAGATATATTAGAGGTACACAAGATTATAGCAGGTATAGATAAGATAGACAAAGAAATTCTGTTCCATGTAGCTGATGGTACAAGAACTAGAGATAAGGTTTGGGTAAGAAATGCAGTGGAAATGTGAGGATGAACTTTATTATGTACCGTGTGGTAATGACCTGGTAATCACTGCCCACAGGGATGGTGGAAGCAGAGACAGTGATCAATTTCAAAACGATATTGGATGGACACGTGAGGGAAATAAAATTGCAGGAATATGGGAACAGAACAGGGGATGGTTGTGACTGGATTGTTCTACAGAGAGCTGGCATGGACTTGACGGGTTGAATGGACTGCTTCAGTGCTGTAATGAATTACAATTACTACTGCTTTCACAGACTGTTCAATGGAGAGTGCAGGAGGGTATGCCCACAGCAGCACCAGGCATACCTCAGAATGAGGTGACAACCTGGTGAAGCGACAACACAGGACTACCTGCATGCCAAACTGTGTAAGCAGCATGTGATAGACAGAGCTAAGCGATCCCATAACCAACGGATTATATCTAAGGTCTGCAGTCCTGCCACATCCAGCCATGAATGATGGGTGGACAGTTGAACAACTAACTGGAGGAGGTGGCTCCACAAATATCCCCATCCTCAATGATGGGGGAACCCAGTACATCAGTGTAAAAGATAAGGCTGAAGCATTTGTATCAATCTTCAGCGGGAAGTGCCGCTGGAAGCTTCCCATACTTTACTTTGTATTCTCCATTCACAACACTTACCTTAACAATTTCAAACTTAAGTTAAAAGAAAGAAAACAAAGGAAATAAATTACTTCAGTGGTTTTGATCTGTTTGTTCTTCAGATGTCTTTCAAACAACTGGAATTAAAACTGAAAACAGAGGTGAATTCTCACAAATAAACATTCTAACTCCAAACAAAATGTTTAAACCTGTAGTAAACTTCAGTCTGAGTCAACCACGCGCATGGATGGGTCTCTCTCTTTCTATTTCTCTTCCCCCCGCACCTCTCTCTCTCTCCCTCTCTCTCTTTCTTTCCCAGCACAAAGCAAGTGCTATTTAACACTCCAACATCCATGTTATAGTAACTTTTATCCTCCCCACTCACACCAATTTAAAATCCAACTGGACACACATGCTAAACAGCCAACTACTTTCAGACAACATGCAGGACCAGACGAGAGAGGGTTAACTGACCGTAATAGACACTGGCATGAGACAGACAAAGAAATCACACTGAAAACTTCAAATACACAAACAGAAACTAACTCACACACCATCTTTTCCTTTTGTTTTCCTCACACTGTGTTTCAGCCTCACTGTGGCTCCGAAACATTTCATTTCCTTTGATATCCCAACTGCACTAGTGACTTGGTGAGATTGACAGCAACAACCTGTTCTATTCTGTGTTGTCACCACTTTAACGGGACAGACTGGCAAGGACAACACCTTAACGAGACAGACTGGCAAGGACGCTACCTTAACGGGACAAAATGACAGGGGAGTCACCTTAACGGTACAGACTGGCAAAGGCATCAACTTAATGGGACAGACCGGTAATAGCGTAATCTTAACGGGATAGTCTGGTAAGGGTAATCCCTCTCCATCATTGTTCTCCTCCGAGGCCTCCTGCTCCGTTTCAGTATCACCTGTGTGATACTCTGCTTTTTGTGATGGCTGCTACAGCTGCCTGGGTGCTGCTTTCCCCTCTGGGTTTACAGTCACTGAATGGTAGACCTGTACTGTGCATGGCCTGTCTTCTGGTGGGATCAATCCTGTAACTCCCTAAGGGCACCTCTGGAATCCTCTAACTTCTGGGTCACTGGACATTATCCTGTGTAACAGTAACAATATGTTTCTCTGCTAACTCTCACTGCTGCTGAACTGCACAAGCCTGTACTGCATTAAGTGTCTGTTGTTGTATAGTGACAGTAATGTACACTAGCTTATTGTGTAAATCCTGTAGCTGTGTCTGCTGCTGCTGCTGTTTCTGTTCACTTTGAGCGACTATTTCTCTCACCTGTGACTGTATCACTTCCTCATCGCACTGTGCACGGAGTGATGCTGCACATGGAGGCAGATTTAAAGCCTTCTCACCTTTCCGATGTTCAGCCAAGACCTGTGCGTGGATAAACTTCACTACATGCTCGCCATCATGGCAGTCTGGACCTCTGGATTACTAGTTCAGTGACATTACCACGACACCTCTGTCATTGCCTCACCGCCACACGTTCCTTGATTAAGACACTACATAAAACCTTCCCCTTTGACCAAGCTGTTGGGCATCTGGCCTCATATCTCAAGCTGTGTCACATGTCATTCTTTGCTTTATAATGCTCCTGTGAAGCACCTTGTCATGTTTTATTACATTGAAGGCACTGTATAAATATAAGTTGTTGTTGACGTTTACCAGACATACATGACTTGTCTTGCTGCAGTCCATTTGCTGTCGATTGTTTTTATTCTCAAGCAGCGAATACTTTTGTCCTGGGATGTGAACTCTGGAAATTTCCCACTCAGTGATATTAAAAAGACTGGTCAGTAAATACAGAGTTTACTCCATCGCTACTTTTTTAAATCCAGGCGCAACATTTACAACCCTCCAGTCCACTGCCACGACTCCCATCTCCAAGGAGGATTGGAAGATTCTGGCCAGTGCATCTGCTATTTCTACATTTTCCTCCCTTAGCAACCCTCCTACATCCCGTTCAGACTGGGTAAATGTTGCAGTTTATTGTGGCAAAAAAGTGTTGGATTGAAAGGAGTTAACTGAACCTGTTTGTTCAGTGTCTGTAATTAATGTTAGTCTCCATGGACCCTAGTTGTGTCACTTGAGGTTGTTTCTCTTCTATTAATAAGGGACTCCTTTCAATGTGTTATCACATAGTGTCAGCAGGAGCATCCACCCCGGCACTAACAGGGATCAGTGGCTCCAGAGAGTGGGAGAAGATAGATCAAAATCTGAGAACAATAAATTGGAATGTTACAACAATGGATCAGAATCTGAGAACACCAGGTTGGAATGTTATAACAATGGACAGGAGTTTCTCCTCGGATCTTTACTTTCTTTTTACATATTATAATCGGCTACGATTAGAGTATCGGATACTAGTTGCACTTGCGATAATTCAATATAGTTACTATCCCATCCTGGCAATTGTTGGTGTCCCAGGTAAGTCACTCTATAAAGCTATTAATTCTATAAGCCACATTTACCTACATTACTGATCTTGCCATTTATTCTGCCCTCCTTGCTGCTGCTGTTATTCCTGGTGAATCTCTACCTCAAGCCATTGCTAATTACTGTTCTTGTAATTTCATCGCTCATCTTGGTTGCTGTCTGTGCCCCTGATAAGGCTCTATTTACCGCGAGGAGATCTGTAAAATCTGTTCCACTGAAATACTGTTCTGTAATGTATATTTTGGGAAGACGGAAGCCAGTGTCATTGGTCACAAACTCCATCCCCTGTTTGTGAAACACATTCCCCTCCCTGCATAATGTCTGAGGCTGAACCAGACTGTTTACAACCGCTGTGTTCTATTTATACCTGAGCTGAGTTCATCTCCATGTTCGTTCCATCACCAGCCCTGACGACTACAACCTCTGTAATGTGACCTGGTCCCACCTCTGCCTCAGTCTATTTGCTGAACAAACACTCATCTGTGACAAAAACAAGAAATGCTGGATTCACTCAGCAGGTCTGGCAGCATCTGTGGAAAGAGAAGCAGAGTTAACGTTTCGGGACAGTGACCCTTCTTCGGAACTCATCTGTGCTTTTGTTAAATTCACACTTGACTATTCCAATTCTATCCTGGTCACCCTGCCAGTTATAAACCTCTATAAACCACGGTCAATCCAGAACTCTGCTGCCTGTATCTTAACTCACACCAAATCCCGATCATCCATCACCCCTGTGCTCACTGATCTACTTTGGCTCCCGGTCTGGCAGCACTTTAATTTTAAGAATCCCGTTCTTATGTTTGAATCTCTCCATGACCTCACCCCTCTAAGTAGTCCTATTCCCTGTCCATGCCCATATTCCAGAAAATCTTTTGCCATCAATTCTATTTTCATGTCCCCATTGAAAGTGAATTTCCTTCCCGCTCTATCTCTCCCTGGTGCTGATTTCCAGCTCTTACAGCACCACTGTTGCCCACACTGGAAGCCTGGATCCATAAAAGGGTGTGAGCTGAGCTTCCAACCACTTCCGGCGTGGCCTGCACCATGTCCCATGCTGTGCAGTGCTCTATCCCGGGTCAACAATGTGTGCACTAGTAGCATGAGGAGTTGTGGAATGTCATGTCAAACTGCTATTTCAGCAGCTTTGATGTACGTCTTTGAAACTTTGTCTGTGCATCTCCACTGACTGCCTGTGTTAGTCACTCTCAGCTGAATATACATTTAGCAGCACGAGGAATCCCTCTCTAGTGTTATTTAAAGGTACCAAGCATCCAACTTACAGGTGAGGGGCTTTTGACTTACTTCTGCCATTGTAAAGTTAGTGGATGTGTTGTGGATGGTTTTCTGGAGGTTGTGTTGTGAGCTGCTGCAGACATTAAGAGAGGACAGAGGATTTGGTGACCCAACTCAGGCGAGGAATGGGGACTGTAGTTACAGTGTCTCTGGGTCTGTAACATGACCAACAAATGGAGCAGGGACTGCAGAGAGGGGAAGCTCTGCAAAGAGGGAGGAGGAGGGGGCTCTGACCTACCCACCCTGCGTTTTCCAACAGCACATTTCTTACCTAAACCTAACCCAGGAGCAGGGTGTGAGGTGACTCTGATTCATTAAAGAGGTGGTCACAGAGCTGTATCTCCGCCTGCAACACAACCTGGAGCCTCACACCAAGGTGAAGACGGAGCTGTCAGTGGCTGTTAAGGTCACAGTTTCATTGAACTTCTATGCATCTGGATCTTTCCAGAGTGGAGCGGGTGCCCTATCCAACATACATTCATAGACAGTGATAGTCATAGAATCATTTACCACACAGAAGGTGTCCATTCGATCCATAGACACAATGCCGACAGTCTCTGGAGCAATTCAGTCAGTCCCACTAGCCCGCTCAATCCCCGTAGCCTTGCAAGTTCACTTCCTTGATGCGCCCATCCAATTTTCTATGAAATTGGAAGGAAGTAAAGCTGGTAACAGGTGGCAAAAAAGTAGAGAGTGACTTTAAAAGGCAGGTGAAACAAAGGTGAGCATCACCCAGAATGAAGAATGTGAAGAAGGCACAGTTAAGGGCACTGTACCTGAATGCACGCAGTATTCGGAACAGGGCATATGATTTAAAGGCCCAAATAGAGGTAATCGGGTATGGTCTGATTGTCATAAGGGAAATGTGACGACAGGGTGACCAAGGCTGGAACTGAATATTCAAGCATGTTCAACATTTACGAAGGACATGCAATAGGAATTGCTGTTGCACTGATAATAAGGGATGGGATCAGTACATTAGTAAGGGAGGATCTCAGGTCTGAAGAACAAAATGTAGAATCTGTTTGGGTGCAGCTTAGAAACAGCAAGGGGCTGCAAACATTGGTAAGAGTTGTTTATAGGTTATCCAACAGTAGTGGTAGTGTGGGACATGGCATTAATCAGGAGATTAGAGAATCAAATAGCATGGCTAATAAAGTAATCACGGGTGACGTCAATCTTTATACAGACTGGGTAAACCTAATAAGAACTAATACTGTGGAGGACGAGTTTCTGGAGTGGGTTTGGCATGGTTTTTTGGAGCAGTATTTTGAGGAAGCGACCACAGAAAAGTCTATTTTAGAGCTAGAATTATGTAATGAGACAGCGATAATTAATAGTCTTATTGGAAAAGAGCTTTTAGGGATGAGTGTTAGGGATATGTTCCTGTGAAAATGAGGATAGAAATGGCCAGATTAGGGAACCATGGATGACAGGTGAGATTGTGAAACTAGCTCGAGGAAAAAAGAAGCATACATAAGGTCTAGGCGGCTGAAGAAAGACGAAGCTTTGAAAGAATATCGGGAATGTAGGACCAATCTGAAATGAGGAATTAAGAGGGCTAAAAGGGGTCATGAAATATCTTTAGCAAACAGGGTTAAGGAAAATCCCAAAGCCTTTTATTCATATATAAGGAGCAAGAGGGTAACTAGAGAAAGGATTGGCCCACTCAAGGGCAAAGGAGGAAAGTTATGCGTGGGGACAGAGAATATGGGTGAGATTCTAAACGAGTACTTTGCATCGGTATTCACCGAGGAGAGGGACATGACGGATGTTGAGGTTAGGGACAGATGTTTGATTACTCTCGGTCAAGTCGGCATAAGGGGGGAGGAAGTGTTGGGTATTCTAAAAGGCTTTAAGGTGGACAAGTCCCCAGGTCCGGATGGGATCTATCACAGGTTACTGAGGGAAGCGAGAGAGGAAATAGTTTAGTTTTAGTTTAGTTTAGAGATACAGCACTGAAACAGGCCCTTCGGCCCACCGAGTCTGTGCCGACCATCAACCACCCATTTTTACTAATCCTACACTAATCCCATATTCCTACCACATCCCCACCTGTCCCTATATTTCCCTACCACCTACCTATACTAGGGGCAATTTATAATGGCCAATTAACCTATCAACCTGCAAGTCTTTGGCATGTGGGAGGAAACCGGAGCACCCGGAGGAAACCCACGCAGTCACAGGGAGAACTTGCAAACTCCACACAGGCAGCACCCAGAATTGAACCCGGGTCCCTGGAGCTGTGAGGCTGCGGTGCTAACCACTGCGCCACTGTGCCGCCCCTGGGGTCTTAACAGATATCTTTGCAGCATCCTTAAACACGGGTGAGGTCCCGGAGGACTGGAGAATTGCTAATGTTGTCCCCTTGTTTAAGAAGGGTAGCTGGGATAATCCAGGTAATTATAGACTGGTGAGCCTGACGTCAGTGGTAGGGAAGCTGCTGGAGAAGATACTGAGGGATAGGATCTATTCCCATTTGGAAGAAAATGGGCTTATCAGTGATAGGCAACATGGTTTTGTGCAGGGAAGGTCATGTCTTACCAACTTAATAGAATTCTTTGAGGAAGTGACAAAGTTGATTGATGAGGGAAGGGCTGTAGATGTCATATACATGGACTTCAGTAAGGCGTTTGATAAGGTTCCCCATGGTCGGCTGATGGAGAAAGTGAAGGCGCATGGGGTCCAAGGTGTACTAGCTAGATGGATAAAGAACTGGCTGGGCAACAGGAGACAGAGAGTAGCAGTGGAAGGGAGTTTCTCAAAATGGAGACATGTGACCAGTGGTGTTCCACAGGGATCTGTGCTGGGACCACTGTTGTTTGTGATATACATAAATGATTTGGAGGAAAGTATAGGTGGTCTGATTAGCAAGTTTGCAGACGACACTAAGATTGGTGGAGTAGCAGATAGTGAAGGGTACTGTCAGAGAATACAGTAGAATATAGATAGACTGGAGAGTTGGGCAGAGAAATGGCAGATGGAGTTCAATCAGGGCAAATGCGAGGTGATGCATTTTGGAAGATCCAATTCAAGAGTGAACTATACAGTAAATGGAAAAGTCCTGGGGAAAATTGATGTACAGAGAGATTTGGGTGTTCAGGTCCGTTGTTCCCTGAAGGTGGCAACGCAGGTCAATAGAGTGGTCAAGAAGGCATACGGCATGCTTGCCTTCATCGGACGGGGTATTGAGTACAAGGGTTGGCAGGTCATGTTACAGTTGTATAAGACTTTGGTTCGGCCACATTTTGAATACTGCGTGCAGTTCTGGTCGCCACATTACCAGAAGGATGAGGATGCTTTGGAGAGGGTGCAGAGGAGGTTCACCAGGATGTTGCCTGGTATGGAGGGCGCTAGCTATGAAGAGAGGTTGAGTAGATTCGGATTATTTTCATTAGAAAGACGGAGGTTGAGGGGGGACCTGATTGAGGTGTACAAGATCATGAGAGGTATAGACAGGGTGGATAGCAAGAGGCTTTTTCCCAGAGTGGGGGATTCAATTACAAGGGGACACGAGTTCAAAGTGAAAGGGGAAAAGTTTAGGGGGGATATGCGTGGAAAGTTCTTTACGCAGAGGGTGGTGGGTGCCTGGAACGCGTTACCAGCGGAGGTGGTAGACTCGGGCACGATAGGGTCTTTTAAGATGTATCTGGACAGATACATGAGTGGGCAGGAAGAAAAGAGATACAGACCCTTAGAAAATAGGCGACATGTTTAGATAGAGGATTTGGATCGGCGTAGGCTTGGAGGGCCGAAGGGCCTGTTCCTGTGCTGTAATTTTCTTTGTTCTTTGTTTTTTGAGTGGCCATAATATTACAACATTTCACATTGTTTAACAGTGAAGTAGTTCAATCTCAAGCGTGACTGAGGTGGATTGGAAAAATACATTGAAAGGTATGAAATTACATAGGCAATGGATAGTCTTTAAAGGAATATTACGTAGTCTACAGCAACTATACATTCTTGGAAGGCGCAAAAAACCCAAAAGTCAAGGCAGTCAACCGTGGATAACAAAGGAGGTTAAGATGATGTTCAATGTGGGAAAGTAAGGTAATCCACTTTGGTCGGAAGAATGAAAAGGCAGATTATTATTTAGATGGAGGAAAACTACAAAACACTGCAGTACAGAGGGAGCTGGGTGTTCTTGTGCCTGAAACACAAACGGTTAGAATGCAGGTGCAGCAAGTAATTTGGAAGACGAATGGAATTTTGGCCTTTATTACTCAGGGGTTAGAGTTTAAAAATAGGGATGTATTGTTCCAACTGTACAGAGTATTGGTGAAGCCAGACCTGGAGTACTGTGTACAGTGTTGGTCCCCGTATTTAAAGAAGGATGTACTAGCATTGGAGGCAGTTCAGAAAACGTTCACTGGGCTGATTCCTGGGATGAAGGAGTTGCCTTTTCAAGAGCAGCTAAACAGGTTAGGCCTGTATTCTCTTGAGTTTCGAAGAACGAGAGGTGATCCCATTGAAACTTACAAAATACTTAAAGCGATAGACAGGGTCGATGCAGGTAGGATGTTTCCCCGAGTTGGGGAGTCTAGAACCAGGGGACACAATGTCAAAATAAGGCAGAATCCACTAAGGACGGAGATGAGGAGAAATGTCTTTACTCAGAGGATTGTGAATCTTTGAAATTCCCTACCCCAGAGGACTGTGGAAGCTTCGTCATTGAGTATGCCTAAAGTGGTGATTAACAGATTTCTAAATACAAATAACCGAAGTGATATGAGGATAGTGTCGGGGAAAAGACATTGAAATGGAAGGTCAGTCATGATTATATTAAATGGTGGGGCAGTCTCGATGGTCAGAGTGGACGACGGCTGCTCCTATGTCCCTACTCTACCATTGGTGGCTGTGCCTTCAGCCTAAGCTCTGGACTCTCTCCCTGAACCATAAATACAGTAAGTTTCACAGAGTCCGGTTTTAGGGAGCACTGCTTGTGCAGAGTAGTAAATACAGTCAAGTTAATGAGTGACTGAATCTTAAAGGTCTAAGAGTTGTGGTAAATGATTGTTTTTCAGGCTGCAGAAAGGTAGACAGTGGTGTTCCCCAAGGGTCAGTGCTAGGACCACTGATTTTTTATTGATATGTATTAGTGATTTGGATTTTGGAAGAAAGAGCAATATTTCAAAATTTGCTGATGATAGCAAACTTGGAGGCAGGGCTGACAGTGAGGTTGATACTGATCAATGTAACAGGATATAGATTTGCGAGCAGAATGGGAAGGCAAGAGGCAGATAGAATTTAATACAGACAAGTGTGAGGTGATACATTTTATATGAAGTAACTGGGAGAGGCAATATACCATTAATGATGCAGTTCTAAAGAAAGTGCAGAGACAGAGGGACATGGGGTTCATGTACATAGATCCCTGAAGGTGGCAGGACATATTGAGAGAGTCGTTAGTAAAGCATATGGGATCTTGGGCTTCATAAATAGAGGTAGTGAATACAGAAGAAGGAAAGTTATGCTGAACCTTTATAAAGTTCTGGTTAGTCCACAACTGTACTACTGCATCCAGTTCTGTTCACCACACTTTAGTAAGGATGTAAGGGTCCTTCACAGGGTGTAAAGGAGATTTACCAGAATGGGTCCAGAGCTGGAGGATTTTGGTTACAAGGTTAGTCTGGAAAAGCTGGGATTGTTTTCCTTGTAGTAAAGGAGATTGAGGGGAGATTTGATAGAGGTATACAAGATGATGACATGTTTGGATAAGGTGGACCGGAAAAGATGTTCCCATTAGTTATTGGTACAAGGACTGGAGTTAAGGTTGTGGGCAAGAGATACAGGGGGATGTGAGGAACAACATTTTTACACAGCGAGAGGGAATGGCCTGGAAATCACTGCCTACGAGGGTGGTGGAAGCAGAGATGGTGAATGATTTCAAAACGATAATGGATGGACACTTGAGGGAAATAAACTTGCAGGAATATGGAGACAGAGCTGGGGAATGAGACTGACTGGATTTATCTAGGAAGAGCTGATTTGGACTCGATGTGCCGAATGGCCTCATTCTGTGCTGAAATAACTACGACTCCACGACTCTCTGACAGAAGAATACTATTACTACTGATTTCCTATACTGGGAAAGTGTATAATGGACTGGACAGTATCACCCTCTTAAACCCCATAATGTAAGTGAAATGTTTGATGTCCCAGAACGTGGTTAACAAATGTCTTTCACAAACAAAGTAAATCAGTTCAGGCCCACTCACAATTCTGGATCATTCACAATGGGGAGTAGTTTCTCCTGGTTTTCTCTACATAGGACAGCAGCCAGGCTTTTTTTTATGAGTCCCCCACCTCCAAGTGGAAAGTCTTGTCAGGGTTAGGTGAGATAAGACACGTTGCCTGGGCGACAGCTTTCTTCAATTTTGTTACTGCTTCCGTGCTCTCTTCAGTCCAACCGGGTTACACCTGGTCATCATCACCATTAGTTAGTTCATAAAGAGGAGTCACGGTCTCTGAAAATCGAGGGATGAGAGTCTGCTGATGCCTCCCAGCCTGAAGATAGGACACAGGGCAGTCTTTGAGGTGAAAAGGGGTACACACTGGATGAGGGTCCACTGATACCCCACATGCCTGAGGAGAGGAAACAGGGCAGTCTTTGAGGTGGCCAGGGGGATAAACTGTATGAGGGTCCACTGATACCCCACAAGTCTGAGGATAGGACGCAGGGCAATCTTTGAGGTGGAAAAGGGTAGACACTGGATGATAGTCCACTGATACCCAACCAGCCTGAGGATAGAACACAGGGCAGTCTTTGAGGTGGATTGGGGTGGACACTGGATGAGGGTCCACTGATACCCAACCAGCCTGAGGATAGAACACAGGGCCGTCTTTGAGGTGGATTGGGGTGGACACTGGATGAGGGTCCACTGATACCCCACCAGTCTGAGGATAGGACACAGGGCAATCTTTGAGGTGGAAAAGGGTACACACTGGATGATAGTCCACTGATACCCAACCAGCCTGAGGATAGAACACAGGGCAGTCTTTGAGGTGGACAGGGGTGGACACAGGATGAGGGTCCACTGATACTCCACCAGTCAGAGGTTAGGCCACAGGGCAGTCTTTGAGGTGGAAACGGTTAGACACTGGGTAACGGTCCACTGATACCCCACTTGCCTGAAGATCGGACACAGGGCAGTCTTTGAGGTGGAAAAGGGTAGACACTGGATGAGGGTCCACTGATACCCAACCAGCTTGAGGAGAGGACGCAGGGCAATCTTTGAGATGGAAAAGGGTAGACACTGGATGATAGTCCACTGATACCCAACCAGTCTGAGGATAGAACACAGGGCAGTCTTTGAGGTGGAAAAGGGTAGACACTGGATGAGGGTCCACTGATACCCAACCAGCTTGAGGAGAGGACGCAGGGCAATCTTTGAGATGGAAAAGGGTAGACACTGGATGATAGTCCACTGATACCCAACCAGTCTGAGGATAGAACACAGGGCAGTCTTTGAGGTGGATTGGGGTGGACACTGGATGAGGGTCCATTGATACCCAACCAGCTTGAGGAGAGGACGCAGGGCAATCTTTGAGGTGGAAAAGGGTAGACACTGGATGATTGTCCACTGATACCCAACCAGCCTGAGGATAGAACACAGGGCAGTCTTTGAGGTGGATTGGGGTGGACACTGGATGAGGGTCCACCGATACCCCACCAGTCTGAGGATAGGACACAGGGCAATCTTTGAGGTGGAAAAGGGTAGACACTGGATGAGGGTCCACTGATACCCAACCAGCTTGAGGAGAGGACGCAGGGCAATCTTTGAGGTGGAAAAGGGTAGACACTGGATGATAGTCCACTGATACCCAACCAGCCTGAGGATAGAACACAGGGCAGTCTTTGAGGTGGATTGGGGTGGACACTGGATGAGGGTCCATTGATACCCCACCAGTCTGAGGATAGGACACAGGGCAATCTTTGAGGTGGATTGGGGTGGACACTGGATGAGGGTCCACCGATACCCCACCAGTCTGAGGATAGGACACAGGGCAGTCTTTGAGGTGGATTGGGGTGGACACTGGATGAGGGTCCATTGATACCCCACCAGTCTGAGGATAGGACACAGGGCAATCTTTGAGGCGGATTGGGGTGGACACTGGATGAGGGTCCACCGATACCCCACCAGTCTGAGGATAGGACACAGGGCAATCTTTGAGGTGGATTGGGGTGGACACTGGATGAGGGTCCATTGATACCCCACCAGTCTGAGGATAGGACACAGGGCAATCTTTGAGGTGGATTGGGGTGGACACTGGATGAGGGTCCATTGATACCCCACCAGTCTGAGGATAGGGCACAGGGCAATCTTTGAGGTGGAAAAGGGTAGACACTGGATGAGGGTCCACTGATACCCAACCAGCTTGAGGAGAGGACGCAGGGCAATCTTTGAGGTGGAAAAGGGTAGACACTGGATGATAGTCCACTGATACCCAACCAGCCTGAGGATAGAACACAGGGCAGTCTTGGAGGTGGATTGGGGTGGACACTGGATGAGGGTCCACTGATACCCCACCAGTCTGAGGATAGGACAGAGGGAAATCTTTGAGGTGGAAAAGGGTAGACACTGGATGATAGTCCATTGATACCCAACCAGCCTGAGGATAGAACACAGGGCAGTCTTTGAGGTGGACAGGGGTGGACACAGGATGAGGGTCCACTGATACTCCACCAGTCAGAGGTTAGGCCACAGGGCAGTCTTTGAGGTGGAAACGGGTAGACACTGGGTAACGGTCCACTGATACCCCACTTGCCTGAGGATCGGACACAGGGCAGTCTTTGAGGTGGACAGGGGTGGACACAGGATGAGAGTCCACTGATACCCAACCAGCCTGAGGATAGGACACAGGGCAGTCTTTGAGGTGGAAAAGTGTAGACACTGCATGAGGGTCCACTGATACTCCACCAGTCTGAGGATAGGAAACAGGGCATTCTTTTAGGTGGAAAAGGGTAGACACTGGGTAAGGGTCCACTGATACCCCACTTGCCTGAGGATAGGACACAGGGCAGTCTTTGAGGTGGACAGGGGTTGGCAGTCGATGAGGGTCCACTGATACCCCACCAGTCTGAGGATAGGACACAGGGCAGTCTTTGAGGTGGACAGGAGTAGACACTGGATGGTCTCGACCTGATGTTGGTCTGGGCTGATGCTGGATGATACAATCTGGACACCTGGAATGGTGACACGATGTTACACCAGCTGGGCCTTACGTGGATGGTCTTTTAGTCCAGCTCCCAAAGTAAGTGCAGTAGTTCCTGTAAAAGAGTTAAATGTGTGGACACGGTCTGTGGTGATGAGGAGGAGATCATCGACATATTGCAGAGAGCAGGAAGACTGAAAAACTCATAAGGGCCCCGGCTATACGTTTGTGTAAAATAGTGGGGTTATTATGGATCCCCTTGTGACAGACATGTCCAGGTGTATCTCTGGTCCTCAGAACTAAATGTGAATTTAATTTGTTTCCCTAGTTTTACTGGGATACTCCAATAACTATTAGAGATATCCAGGGTGCTGAAGACACCCCTCCTGCTGGGAATCCGGGAGAGTAGGGTGGGTGTCTCTCAGACAACCAGGTTCACACTGGGGTGACTGAGTTGAGTTTGTGGTGGTCAATAGTCAGTCACCAGCTGCCATCCGGTTTTCTAACCGGCCAAATCAAGCAGTGAATAGTGAATGTGTCTTTGTGAACTACACCCTGGTATAACAATGATTGATGATGTCTGGAATATATGATATAATCTCAGCTCGGTATGAAGACTGCTTCATGGATCATGCAATGGTCAGTTAATTTCTTCCGGTCTGCTCATGTTTCCACAGATATCTTTATGGGTTGTGAATACACTCAGGACCGACTCGAGAATCACCTGTACCTCAGGGTGATCAGAGGTGTCTGGTTCACACTCCCCTGATATTTTAATCATGAATATTGAGGTTACACTGGACACCAGAGTAGGGGTATGTTTTAATGTTCTAAAATATACAAATACAGGGATAATCAATTACTGCTGATAACCTTTGAGCACATTACTGCCCAGTAGTCCCTGTCCATTATAGAAAAGGGAGGCAGGACTTTGACATGAACTCTGTTCCCTCTCCTATACCACTGTACGATCTGATCCAGGGTTACAGATTACCCAAAAGGTGGTCGAAGGGTCACAAGCAGTTTATTGAGGAGTAACAGTTCAAATACAGCACAGTATCAGAATAGACATAGTGGACATACGACCTGTGACTGGTGACAAAGGTTTTCTGGCTATGGATCAGATGTTAGAAGCTGTTATTATGGACATTTATAGCAGAGCACGTAGAGAAATTCAAAGTGATCAGGCAGTGTCAGCTTGCTTTTGTGAAAGGAAAATCTGGTTTAACTAATTTATTGGAGTTCTTTGAAGAAATTACATGTTCTGTGGATAAAGGGGGACCGTTGGATGTAATGTAGTTAGATTTCCAGAAGACACTTGATAACGTGTCACATCAATGGTCATTGCAGAAACTAAATGCGAATGGTGTAAGGGGTAATATATTGACATGGATAGAAGATTGGCTTAGCTAACAGAGAACAGAGAGTAGGCAAAATGGGTCATTTTCTGTTTGGTAAGATGTAACGAGTCGTGTGCCACAGAGATCAGTGCTGGGGACGTAACTGTTTACAATTTATATAAATGACTTGGATGAAGGGACTCAAGGTATGGTTGCTAAATTTTCTGATGACACAAAAACAGAAAGGAACGAAAGTTGTCAAGAGGGCATAAGTGGGCTACAAAGGGATATAGGTAGCTTAGGTTAGTGGGCAAAGATGTGGCAAATGGAGGATAACGAGGGAAAATGTGGAATTGTCCATTTTATAGGAAGAATATAAAAGAAACATATTATCTGAATGGTGAGAGATTGCAGAGCTGGACGATGCAGAGGAACTGGGTGTCTTAGTGCATGAATTGTATAAGGTTATTATGCAGGTACAACAGGCAATTCGGAAACTAATCGAATGTTATCATGTATTACAGAAGGAATTGAATACAAAAGTATGGAGGTTATGTTTCATTTATACAGGACATTGGTGAGACCACATCTGGAGTTCTGTGTAGCTTACTGGTCTCCTTATTTAAGGAGGATGTAAATGTGTTGAAAGCAGTACAGAGAATGTTTACTAGACTAATACCTGGAATGGGTGGGTTGTCTTATGAGGAAAGGTTGGACAGGCTAGGCTTATATCAGTTGGAGTTTAGAAGATGAAAAGGCGACTTGATTGAAACGTAAGATTCTGATTGTGGGATAGAGTAGGTGAGGGCGACAGAGAGAGAAACAGAGAGAGAGAGAGAGAGAGCTCAGCTCATCTGCTGCTGAAACCCTCATCCATGCGTTTGTTACCTCGAGACTTGACTATTCTAACACACTCCTGGCTGCTCTCCCACATTCTACGATCTGTAACCTTGTGGTCATCTAAAACTCTGCTGCAATCTTCTAATTTACACCAAATTCTGTTCACCCAACATCCCTGTGCTCACTGACCTACATTGGCTCTTGTTTCGGTAACACCTCAATTTTAATAGTCCAATCATGTGATCAAATCCCCTCATGTCCTCACCCCTCTGATATCTCAATCCCCTGTCCATTTCCAATATTCCTGAAACTTGTTAATCTTAAAGTCTTTTTATAATTCCATTTTTAAAGTGAGTTTCTTTCCCTCTTTCTCTCTCCCTGACCACACATTTCATCTCTCCTGCTCTACCGGTGCTGCGGAAGTTTGGATCCACAAAATGGTGTGAGCTGTACTGCCGGTCACATCCAGCACATTGTACAGGACACCCAGGCTGGCCGGGGTGATAGCGTGGGTGTAACCTGTGTGTGTCTGTAGTGTGAGGAGGGGTCTGAATTGACGTCAATCAGTCATTCCAGCAGCTTTGATGTACGTCTTTGAAACTTGGTCTGTGCATGTCCACTGACCACCTGTGTTAGTCATTCTCAGCTGAACATACATTCAGCAGCATAAGGAATCCCTTCTAGTGTTATTTAAAAGGACCAGGCATCCAACTTACAGGTGAGGGGCTTTTGACTTACTTCTGCGATTGTAAAGTTAGTGGAGGTGCTGTGGATGGTTTTCTGGAGGTGTGTTGTGAGCTGCTGCACACATTCAGGGAGGATAGAGGATTTGGTAACCCAACTGTGGACAAGGTATGTGGACTGTAGTTACAGTGTCTCTGGGTCTGTTACACGACCAACAAATAGAGCGGAGGCTGAAAATAGGGAAAGCTCTGTAAAGTGGGAGGAGTAGGGGGCTCTGCCCTACCCACCCCGGGTTCTACAAGAGCAAAAAAAGCAGTGGTCCTAATACCGAGCCCGAGGGAACACCACTGTCTACTCCCATCGAGTCTGAACAACAACCTTTCACCACTTCTCTCTGTTTACTGTTCATTAGCCAATGTTATATCCACACTGTCACTGTCCCTTTAAACCATAGGGTTCAGATTTCCTAACCTGTCTCTTGAATGTCACTTGATCAAACACCTTTTGAAAATCCATATCTATATCTTTAATCACACCACCCTCAGTAACCTTCTCCATTGTTTTATCAAAGAACGCCATCAAATTTACCTCAGCACCACCTCTATCCACTCCTCAACTGTTGTTTAATTATCAGACTGCTTATCCGACATCCAGTACTGGATGAGCAGAAATTTCCTCCAATTAAATATTGGGAAGACTGAAGCCATTGTTTTCACTCCCCACTCCAACTCTGCTTCCTTGCTATTGATTCCATCCCTCTCCCTGCTAACAATCTGAGATTCAGACAGTCTGTTTGCAACCTTGGTGTCACATTTCACCACAAAATGATCTTTAACCTCATTTTCAGGATATCATTACAGCCGCCTATTTCCATCTCAGTAACATCACCCGACTTCACCCCTGTCTCAGCCCATCTGCTGCTGAAACCTCATTCATGCATTCGTCACATCTACATGTGATTATTCCAACTCACTCCTGGCTGATCTCCCAAATTCTACTCTCTGTAAACTTGAGGTCATCCAAAACTCTGCTGCCCATGTCTTAGCTCACACCAAGTCCCGTTCATCTATCACTGACCGACATTGGCTCCCAGTCAAGCAATGTCTTGATTTTAAAATTCTTATCCTTGTTTTCAGATCCCTCCATGGCCTCGCCCCCCGCCCCATATCTCTGTAATCTCCTCCACCTCCACTACCCACCGAGATATATGTGCTCCTCTAATTCCGGCCTCTTGTGCACCCGGATTTTAATCACTGCACCACTGGCGACTAGGTCTTCAGCTGCCTAGGCCCAAAGTTCTGGAATATCCTCACTGCACTGTTTTTTTTTCATTCGTTCATGGGATGTGGGTGTCACTGACAAGGCCAGCATTTTTTGCCCATCTCTAATTGCCCTTGATGACTGAATGGTTTGCTGGACCTTTCAGAATTCAGTTTAGAGTCAACCACATTGTTGTGGGTCTGGAGTCACATGGAGGCCAGACCGTATAAGGATGGCAGATTTCCATTGCTGAAGAACATCAGTAAGCCAGGCTGTTTTTTTTATGACGATCAATGATAGCATCATGGAACCATTGCTGAGAATAGTTTTCAAATGCAGATTTGTATTAATTAATTGAATTTTAGCACATATTGAATTTTAAATTGCACCAGTTACCACGGTGGGATTTGAACACATGTCCTCCGAGAATCAGCTTGAGCCTCAGTATTACAATTTTGGTAATAGTCCCACTCTGCTACGGTCACCGCCTTTCCGTCTCGCTTTCCTCCTTTCAGGTACTCCTTAAAACCTATCTCTTTGTTCAAGCTTTTGGACATCTGATCTAATATCGCCTGTTGTGTCTCAGTGTCATACTTTGCTTCATAATGATCCTGTGAAGTACTTTGGCATGTTTTATAACATTAAAAGCACTATATAAATATAAGTTGTTGTTGAGGTTTGCCAGTCATGCTTTGACATCACCATATCCCTCCTGCTGTCTATTTATTATTCCATGTTTTTCAAAGCAATGAATATATTTGTCCTGGGTTATGAAATTTCCCCATCAGTGATATTAAACTGTCTGGTCAGTAAATACGGTGTTTACTCAATCTCTCCTTTTTTTCAAGTAGGGTGTAACATTTACAACCCTCCAGCCCTCTGTCACAACTCCTATATCCAAGGAGGATTGAATGATTCTGTCCAGTGCCTCCGCTATTCCCACCTTTCCTTCCCTCAGCATCTCTCATACATCCCATCCAGACCGGATAAATGTTCTACTTTATTGTGGTACAAACAGTGCTGGACTGAAAGGGGTTAACTGAACCTGTTTGTTCAGTGACCGGAATTAATGTCAGTCTCCATGGACCCTAATTGTTTCACTGGAGGGTTTCCATCTTCTATTAATATGGGAGTCATTTCAATGTATTATCACATAGTGTCAACAGGAGCATCAAACCCTGCAGTAAGAGGGACCAACAGCTCCAGACAGAGGGAGAGGATAGATCAGAATCTGAGAACAGTAGATGGGAATGTTACAACAATGGGTCAGAATCTGAGAACAATAGATGGGAATGTTACAACAATGGGTCAGAATCTGAAAACAATCGATGGGAATGTTTCAACAATGGACAGGAGTTTAATCTGGCAATTTGACGATCTTTCCACATATTATGACTTGTACTCATTAGACTATCGGATCTTTTTAGCTCTTCAGGTTATTCAATATATTTACTATCCCTTCCTCGCTATTGTTGGTGTTCCTGGTAAGACTCTTTATCCAGCTATTAATTCTTTCAACCGTGTTTAACTGAATTACTGCCCCTGTCATTTTCTCATCCCTCTTTGCTGTTGTTGTTACTCCTGGTGAGTCTTTGATAAAGGCTGTAAACTCTATGAAGCATTGCTAATTTTGTTACTGGTTGTGTAATTTTCTCTCTTGGTGTTGCTTCTTTTAATGTTCCTGGTAAGACCCTATATAGAGCTAGCAGATCCTTGTTGTGCCTAATTTGCACTTTCTCTTAAAGAATTCACAGAAGCGGACTGGTGGAAGGGATATCAATGTTTATTCACGCATTAAATCATCAGGTACAAGCACTAAATACTTGCACGTTATACTACCCGTCAAGTCACGAGGTGATCAGTCTCAGACTATCGGCTGCCCTTTTGTTCTCTGAGTCCTTGACACAGGGAACCTTCTTGACTGTTCATCCCTGGGGCTCTCGTGCCGTCACCAGTTTCAGCCATTGTCTACTGTGAGTCTAATCATATCTCGTATCCATAGCAACTCTTTTATCTGGTTTGTGCAAGGATACTGTCTGGTAGAATCTCTCTCTTGCTTCAGCCTGTTTTTCTGTACTGTCTGCAATTCCTTGGCCATCTGTTTGCTGTGCTCCTTTCTATCCAGCCCCCACGATGTTTCAAAACTTTGTGCATTGTTGTGTAACGAGTCCCTTTGTTTCAACGAAGTTCTTATGTGTTTTTACTGAGTCTACAGCCCTCCCCGCCCTCCTTTGATCCTGCAGAGCTATGCACAAGGGATCACATTCTCCTGTCTCTTAGGTAGTACACTTGTGCAATTACAATTTCATTGTTAACGCAATATCCTAAGTAGTGTAATGTTAAAGAAAGCACAATTTAAACATCATTGTTACATAATTAATCACTTATGTGATCATAATACAGTCGCAATTTAATTTGTAGAATACATTTGTCATTCATTAATTCATTTTAAGTATCTACCAATAGTTATAAAACTACCCTCGTGTTACATATTTCATTGTCTATCTTTTTATAGAACAAGTTTGAATACTGATTGCCTTTAAGGTAGCTGTCCAGCCTGTGTTCATACATCCTCGCACATTCCTTAATCAATTTCTTAAGTTTCCGAATTAAGTATGTCACATATATCACCATGATACCCGAAACAACTATCAGGACATGGGAAATAATTGTAAACCAGGGGTGTATCTGCACGTTTGACCCCAAGTTCCATAAGCCCTCCCACCAGGTAGAATCATTTATCTCGTCAATCTCATCTTGTATTATCTTCCACTGTTGTTCCAGATTGTAGTACACTACAGCAATGGTTTCTAGTTGCTGCCTCTCTTGACCCAAACGTATGGGCAATGGCTGAATAGTATATTCATATTCCCGGAGGTAATTTATCAAGTCGTCCTTTACACTTTGTGTAACAGTTATCGTTTCTGTCTTTCTTTTCTGTATTCTACAAATCTATCTTCTCTACTCTAGTTGGTATTTGTGGGTAAAAAAGAAACGTACTTTTCCTCACCAGACAAATCCGGTTATGTCCATACTGGTACTCCTTCATCGTGGTGGTTAAGCAATATCTCCCCTTTCCCTTATAGGCCACATGGGTTAACCTGATAATGCCTTCCTAGTTTCCATGGTGCAATTTACAGTGGTATTAAATCCACACTTCTATTCTGCTGTTTTATATGTATATATATATATATACTGACAGTATGTCCGTGTGTTACAGTTTGACCGAGTACCTACCTCTGTGGTGAGGACACATGACCACCTGGTTTTCCAGACTACACTTAGACAAAGTTGTCCCAATTATCTCCTTTCCAATTTTCACAACATAGGTCAATATATCATAGTATTTTCTGTAATCCTTTCCCCTTTCCTCGCTGCATCTACTATTCTCTGCAGTAATGGGGCAGATGGAAAAGGTTTGCCATCTGCTGACACAAAACCTCTCACTTCCCACAGAGGTAGGTACTCGGTCAAACTGTTATACACGTACATACTGTCAGAATTTATATCAAGCAGTGGGGGAAACATGTGTGGTTGTGTCACCACAAAACGACTGCAGCTAGTTCTGAACGCCCCCCGTCGTCAATAAGTCACTAAAGACAAACAAGCAGGTTCAGCAAGCAATAATATTTGAGTACAGAAGTAGTGAAGGCTTACTTCAATTGTACAGAACCTTGGTTAGACCTCACCTGGAGTACTGTGTGCAGTTTTGGTCCCTTTACCCTAGGAAGGATATTATTGCCATCGAGGGAATGCAAGAAAGGTTCACCAGACTTGTTCCTGGGATGGAAGGACTGCCCTATGAAGAGTGATTGGGCAAACTGGGCGTGTAGTCTCTAGAGTTTCGAAGAATGAGAGGGTATCTCTTTGAAACCTACAAAATATTTAAAGGGATAGACAGGGTAGATGTAGGTAATATGTTCCCCAAGGTTAGGGAGACTAGAATCAGCAGACACACTTTCAAAATAAGACGGAAGCCACTTAGGACTGAGCTGAGGAGACATTTCTTTACACAGAGGATTGTGAACTTTCGGAATTCTCTGCTCCAGAGAGTTGTGGAAGCTCAGTGATTGAGTCTGCTTAAAGTAGAGATTGACAGATTTCTAAGTACCACTGACAGAGAGGGATATGGGGATAATGTGGGAAAAAGGCATTGAAGTGGATGATCAGCCACTATCATATTGAATGGCAGAGCAGGCTTGATGGGCTGAATGGCCTACTTCTGCTCCTATGTTCCTAAGCTGCTTAACTCATTCAGACTCGAGGCAGTTTAGTCAGGCTGCTTTCGGAGAGTTTGGAATTTTTGCTGGTGCACCTCTGGTACTATCTCATATGCGCCCAAGATAGAATTTTTAGTTATCGCATAATCTGATGAACTTTCATCTGACAACAATGAATAAACCTCATGGGCTTTTCCTGTTACTTTGTTTTGTAAAAACAGTATCTAGTTCTCTGCCAGCCATTTCAGCTGCTTTGCAAGCTTTTCAAAAGTGATGAAAAATTCTGCCACATCCTCCTCATTCAACTTTAGAATGAACTGGGTGAACTTTAAGAGATCAGCACATTGACCTGGGCGAGGGGCAGCTCCCTCACTAGCTGTGTCTTCACTCGGTGTACTGGGTCTTCCTCTAGTTGTTTGAGCCGCCTTAACTCCCTTTCCTCCTTCTCCTTCTGGAACACTCTTATTTTCTTCCCTTTCTTGACAATCACTCTATATTTCTCGCTCTATCTGGAATTCTAATTCGAGTCTATTCTGTTCTAGTTTTACCTTAGCGAACATTACCCAACCTGTTAGTGATCTAAACCTGTTTGAGTATTCAGCTTCAAGTGAAAACTGGTTGGCCACAAGTCTTAGGATTTCGGGTTTCCTAGCTTTTGGACAGAGAGTAATCCCTAACTGTCCAGCTACATTACTCAACTTTTCAACAGAGAGAGCTTTTAACATGTCCCGAGTTACTTCACTCTGTATGTAACTCTTTTTTGCCAATGTAACTCCTTTATTCACAAAGGGAGGGAGACAGAAACTACAGGCCAGTTGGCTTCACAGCTCTCTTGCGGGAAATGTGAGACGTAATTATTAAAAACGTAATCGCAGACAGTCAGAAAAAAGATCAAAGTAATCAGGCAGAGTCAGCATGGTCTTCTGAAAGGGAAATCATGTTCAATCAATTTGTTGCAGTTCTTCGAAGTAGTAACATGTACTGTGGAGAAAGGGGAACCAGTGGATGTACTGTACTTAGATTTCCAGGAAGCATTTGATCAGGTGCCAGATCAAAGGTTAATGAGGAAATTAAAAGCTTACAGTGTAGGGGGTAACACACTGGCATTGACAGAGGATTGAACAAGAACAAAGAACAAAGAACAGTGCAGCAAAAGAACAGGCCATTCGGCCCTCCAAGCCTGCGCCAATCTTGATGCCTGCCGAAACTAACACCTTCTGCAGTTACGGGGCCCATATCCCTCTATTCCCTTCCCAGTCACATTTTTGTCAAGATGTCTCTTAATCGTCGCTATTCTGCCACCTCCCCTGGCAGCAAGTTCCAGGTACTCACCACCCTCTGTGTCAAAAACTTGCCTCGCACATCCACTCTAAACTTTGCCCCTCGCACCTGAAACCTATGTCCCCGAGTAACTGAATCTTTCACCCTGGGAAAAAGCTTCTGACTATCCACTCTGTCCATGCCGCTCATAACTTTGTAAACCTCTATCATGTCGCCCCTCCACCTGCATCGTTCCAGTGAAAACAATCCGAGTTTTTCCAACCTCTCCTCATAGCTAATGCCCTCCAGACCAGGCAACATCCTGGTAGACCTCCTCTGTACCCTGTCCAAAGTCTCCACGTCCTTTTGGTAGTGTGGCGACCAGAATTGCAGACAATATTCTAAGTGTGGACTAACTAAGGTTCTGTACAGCTGCAACATGACTTGCCAATTTTTATACTCTGTGCCCCGACCGATGAAAGCAAGCATGCCATATGCCTTCTTAACTACCTTATCCACCTGCGTTGCCACTTTCAGTGACCAGTAGACCTGTACGCCCCGATCTCTCTGCCTATCAATACTCCTAAGGGTTCTGCCATTTGCTGAATACCTCCCACCTGCATTAGACCTTCCAAAATGCATTACCTCACATTTGTTTGGATTGAACTCCATGTACCATTTCTCTGCCCAAGTCTCCAACCGATCTATATCCTGCTGTATCCGCTGACAATCCTCATCATTATCTGCAACTCCACCAACCTTTGTGTCATCTGCAAACTTACTAATCAGACCAGCTACATTTTCCTCCAAGTCATTTATATGTACTACAAACAGCAAAGGTCCCAGCAATGATCCCTGCAGAACACCACTTGTCACATCCCTCCATTCAAAAAAACACCCACCCACTGTTACCCTCTGTCTTCTGTGACGACGCCAGTTGTGTATCCATCTTGCCAGCTCACCTCTGATCCCGTGTGACTTCACCTTCTGCACCAGTCTGCCATGCGGGACCTTGTCAAAGGCTTTACTAAAGTCCATACAGACAACATCCACCGCCCTTCCCTCATCAATCATCTTCGTCATTTTCTCAAAAAACTCAATCAAATTAGTAAGACACGACCTCCCCTTCACAAAACCATGCTGCCTCTCGCTAATAAGTTCGTTTGTTTCCAAATGGGAGGAAATCCTGTCCCAAAGAATCCTCTCTAATGGTTTCCCTACCACTGACGTAAGGCTCACCGGCCTATAATTTCCTGGATTATCCTTACCCCCCTTCTTAAACAAAGGAACAGCATTGGCTATTCTCCAGTCCTTTGGGACCTCCCCTGTAGCCAGTGAGGATGCAAAGATTTCTGTCAAGGCCCCAGCAATTTCTTCCCTTGCCTCCCTCAGTATTCTAGGGTAGATCCCATCATGCCCCGGGGTCTTATCTACCTTAATACTTTGCAAGACACCCAACACCTCCTCCTTTTTGATAATGAGATAACTGAGACTATCTGCACTCCCTTCCCTCGGCTCATCATCCACCAAGTCCTTCTCCAGTATTGGTGAATACTGATGCAAAGTACTCATTTAGCACCTCACCCATTTCCTCTGGCTCCACGCATAGATTCCCATCTCTGTCCTTGAGTTGCCCAACCCTTTCCCTGGTTACCCTCTTGCTCATTATATATGTATAAAAAGCCTTGGGATTTTCCTTAATCCTGTTCGCCAATTACTTTTCATGACCCATTTTAGCCCTCCTAACTCCTTGCTTAAGTTCCTTCCTACTGTCCTTATGTTCCTCAAGTGCTTCTGCTGTTCCTTGCCTTCCAGCCCTTACAAATGCTTCCTTTTTCTTTTTGACTAGGCTCACAATATCCCGTGTTATCCAAAATTCCCGAAACTTGCCAAACTTGTCTTTCTTCCTCACAGGAACATGCTGGTCCTGGATTCTAATGAACTGACGCTTGAAAGGCTCCCACATGTCAGATGTTGATTTACCCTCAAACAGCTGCCCCCAATCTAAATTCTTCAGTTCCTGCCTAATATTGTTATAATTAGCCTTCCCCCAATTTAGCACCTTCACCGAGGACTACTCTTGTCCTTATCCACAAGTACCTTAAAACTTATGGAATTATGGTCACCGCTCCCGAAATGCTCCCCCACTGAAACTTCAACCACCTGGTCGAGCTCATTCTCCAATGCCAGGTCCAGAATGGCCCCATCCCTGGTTGGACTATCTACATACTGTTTCAAGAATCTCTCCTGGATGCTCCTCACAAACTCTGCCCCATCCAAGCCCCTAGCACTAAGTGAGTCCCAGTCAATATTGGGGAAGTTAAAATGACGTACCACTACAACCCTGTTACCATTACATCATTCCAAAATCTGTCTACATATCTGCTCCTCTACCTCCCGCTGGCTGTTGGGAGGCCTGTAGTTATCCCCCAACATCGTGACTGCACCCTTCCTATTCCTGAGCTCCACCCATATTGCCTCGCTGCATGACCCCTCTGAGGTGTCCTCCCACAGTACAGCTGTGATATTCTCCTTAACCAGTAATGCAACTCCCCCACCCCTTTTACATCCCCCTCAATCCCGCCTGAAGCTTCTTAAGCCTGGAACATTTAGCTGCCAATCCTGCCCCTCCCTTAACCAAGTCTCTGTAATAGCAACAACATCATATTTCCAAGTACTAGTCTAAACTCTAATTTCATCTGCCTTACCTGTTATACTTCTCGCGTTGAAACAAATGCACTTCAGGCCACCAGTCCCGCTGTGCACAGTCACATCTCCCTGCCTGCTCTTCCTCTAAGTCCTACTGGCCTTATTTACTATGTCCTCCTCATTTACTTTACTAGCTGTCCTACTGCTCTGGTTCCCACCCGCCTGCCACAATAATTTAGACCCTCCCGAGTGACGCTAGCAAACCTTGCAGCCAGGATATGTGTGCCCCTCCAGTTTAGATGCAACCCGTCCTTCTTGTACAGGTCCCATCTGTCCCTGAAGAGAGCCCAATAATGCAGATATCTGAAACACTCCCTTCTACACCAGCTGCTCAGCCACGTGTTTAGCTGCACTATCTTCCTATTTCTAGCCTCACTAGCACGTGGCACAGGGAGTAATCTAGAGATTACAACCCTGGAGGTCCTGTTTTTTAACTTACTACCTAACTCCCTAAAATCCCACTGCAGGACCTCATCACTCTTCCTGCCTATGTCGTTGGTACCGATGTGTACCACCACCTCTGGCTGTTCACCCTCCCCCTTCAGAATGCCCCCTATCTGTTCAGATACATCCTTGACCCTGGCACCAGGGAGGTAACATACCATCCTGGAGTCTCTTTCACGTCCACAGAAGCGCCTATCTGTGCCCCTGACTATAGAGTCCCCTATAACTATTGCTCTTCTGCGCTTTGTCCCGCCCTGCTGAACAACAGTGCCAGCCGTGGTGCCACGGCTCTGGCCGCTGCTGTTTCCCCCTGATAGGCCATCCCCCCCAACAGCATCCAAAACGGTATACTTGTTAGAGAGGGGGATAGCCACAGGGGAATCCCTCACTGACTGCCTGCCCCTGCTAACGGTCACCCATCTATCTGCCTGCACCTTGGGTGTAACCACTTCACTAAAACTTCTGTCTATGACGCTTTCAGCCACCTGCATGCTCCTAAGTGCATCCAGGTGCCTCTCCAACCGATCCATGCGGTATGTGAGGAGCTGCGACTGGGTCCACTTCCTGCAGATGTCGTCGCCCGGAACGCTGGAAGCTTCACGGACCTCCCACATCTCACAGGTGAAGCATTGCACCCCTCTAACTGACATTTCTATCACTAATTAGTTAATTGATATAAAATAAATAAATACTTATTAAATCCTTACTAAATTATGATACACTTCACTATGTGGTCCCTAGTGATAGATTTCTACAATAAATATTAAATGCTGTCTAAATACAGTAATCTCCTCCCTCTGGTTTAGTTACTCTACTTATTAATTAGTTAATCAGTGTTTTAATCAAATTTTATTAGTTTTATTTTCAAAATCGGTGCAGATTCCCTACCAGCCAATCAGGTCACAGCTTTCCTGTGACTTCACTTTTTCAGTTTTTTTTCCCACCCGAGCGAACGGACTCTGTGAATCCAACGACATGGATCTCCGCCCTCCGAGTCTGCTCCGCGAATCCCCGAGATAGGTTTTTTTATATACTCACCGCTCTGGAACTCCGCCCTCCGAGTCTGCTCCGAGAATCCACGAGATAGGTTTTTTTACATACTCAACGCTCTGGATCTCCGCCCTCCGAGTCTGCTCCGCGAATCCCCGAGATAGGTTTTTTTATATGCTCACCGCTCTGGAACTCCGCCCTCCGAGTCTGCTCCACGAATCCCCGAGATAGGTTTTTTTACATACTCAACGCTCTGGAACTTCGCCCTCCGAGTCTACTCCACGAATCCCCGAGATAGGTTTTTTTACATACTCAACGCTCTGGAACTCCGCCCTCCGAGTCTGCTCCACGAATCCCCGAGATAGGTTTTTTTACATACTCAATGCTCTGGAACTCCGCCCTCCGATTCTGCTCCGCGAATCCCCGAGATAAGTTTTTTTACATACTCAATGCTCTGGAACTCCGCCCTCCGAGTCTGCTCCACGAATCCCCGAGATAGGTTTTTTTACATACTCAACGCTCCGGAACTTCGCCCTCCAAGTCTGCTCCACGAATCCCCGAGATAGGTTTTTTTATATATTCACCGCTCTGGAACTTCGCCCTCCGAGTCCTGCTCGCAAACAGGAAACAAAGTAGGCAAAAATGGGTCATTTTCTGGTTGGCAAGATGTAACGAGTGGTTTGCCACAGGGATCTGTGCTGGGGCCTCAACTTTTTACAATTTATATAAATGATTTGGATGAAGGGACCGAAGGTATGGTTTCTAAATTTGCTGATGACACAAAGATAGATAGGGCAGTAAGTTGTGAAGAGGACATAAGGAGGCTACAAAGGAATATAGATAGGTTAAGTGGGTGGGCAAATGGAGTACAATGTGGGAAAGTGGGAAATTGTTCATTTTGACAGAAAGAGTGAAAAGAAGCATATTATCTAAATGGAGAGAGATTGCAGAGCTCTGAGATGCAGAGGGATCTGGGTGTCCTAGTGCACGAATCGCACAAGGCTAGTATGCAGGTACAGCAATTCCTTTGGAAAGCTGATGCAATGTTGTTGATTGTGAGGGGAACTGAATACAAAAGTAAGGAGATTATGCTTCAGCTATACAGGGCATTGGTGAGATCACAACTGGAGGACTGTGTACAATATTGGTCACCTTATGTAAGGAAGGATGCAAATGCATTGGAATCAGTTCAGGAAAGGTTTACGAGACTAATACCTGAAATGGGTGGATTGTCTTATGAAGAAAGAATGGGCAGGCTAGGCTTGTATCCGCTGCAGTATAGAAGAGTATGAGGCGACTTGATTGAAACATTTATGATCCTGAGGGATCTTGACAGGGTGGATGTGGAAAGGATGTTTCCTCTTGTGAGAGAATCTAGAATTCGGGGTTACTATTGAACAATAAGGGGTCGCCCTTTTAAAATAGGAAAGAGGAGAATTGCTTTCTCACAGAGGGTCGTGGGTCTTTGGAACTCTCTTCCTCAAAAGGAAGTGGAAGCAGGGTCTTTAAATATTTTTGAAGGCAGAGGTAGATAGATTCTTGATAAGAAAGAGGGTGAAAGGATATCGGGGTAAGTGGGATTGTGGAGTCGAGTTTGCAGTCAGATTAGCCATGATTTTATTGAATGGCAGAGAAGGCTCGAGGGGCCGAGTGGCCTACTCCTGCTCTTAATTCCGATGTTCATATGTTCGTATGCTCTGGCTTCAGAAGGTACTGGCTTCGAATGTGGAAATTTTAGTGTTCCAGCAGTGAAAACCCCAATAAAATCTGCAATTAAATGATTTCTTTTTCTCAGAGTCAATTGTTTTTACCACTTCTCTGGCCACAGGAGAGGTGCCAGAGGACTGGCGAATAGTGAATGTGTTACCATTATTCAAGAAGCAGGGATAAATCATGTAATTACAGGCCAGTGAGTCTAACATCATTGGTAGGGAATCTACTGGAGAAAAAATCTGACAGACAGGATTAATCTCCACATGAAGAGGCAGGGATTAATCAGGGATAGTCAGGTTTTGTCAGAGGGAGATCATATCTCAAAATTTGACTGAATCTTTCAAGCAGGTGACCAGATGTGTAGATGAGGATTTTTGATAAGGTCCCGCATGGGACTAGGGTTAAGAAGTACTTAAGAAGTCCCGGTGTACTTAAGGAAGTGGCCCTAGAAATAGTGGATGCATTGGTGATCATCTTTCAAGATTCTATAGACTCTGAAGCAGTTCCTACAGATTGGAGGATAGATAATGTAACCACACTATTTTAAAAAGGGAGGTAGAGAGAAAACATGGAATTATATACCAGGCAGCCTGACGTTGGTAGTGGGGAAAATTCGATAGCACATTCTCAAAGGTTTTATAGTACAGCACTTTCAGAACAGTGCGAGAATCGGACAGAGGCAGCACGGATTTACGAAAGGGAAATCATGCTTGACATATTTACTAGAATTCTTCCAGGATGTAACTAGTAGAGTTGATGAGAGGGAGCCAGTGGATATGGTTTATATGGACGTTCAGAAGGCTTTCGACAAAGTCCCACATAAGAGTGCAGCGTCAAAAATTAAAGCACATGGGATTGGAGGTAGTGTATTGCGATGGATAGAAAATTGGTTGTCAGACAGGAAACAAAGAGTAGTGATAAACGGGTCTCTTTCTGAATGACAGGCAGTGACTAGTTGGGTACCGCAGGGATTGGTGCTGGGAACCCAGCTATTCACAATATATATTGATGATTTAGATGAGGGAACTAAATGTAATATGTACAAATATGCAGGTGACACACAACTGAGTGGGAGGATGAGTTGTGAGGAGGATGCTGAGTGGCTTCAGGGTGATTTGGAAAAGTTGAATGAGTGGGCAAATGCATGTCAGATGCAGCATAATATGGATAAATGTGAGGTTATCCACTTCGGTAACAAAAACAGGAAGGCAGATTATTATCTGAACGGCTATAAACTGAGAGAGGGGAATATGGAACGGCTATAAACTGAGAGAGGGGAATATGGAACGAGAGCTGGGTATTCCCGTACATCAGTCGCTGAAGGTAAGCATTTAGGTGCAACAGGCTGTAAAAAAAGGCAAATGGTATGTTGGCCTTCATCGCGAGAGGATTCGAGTACAGGAGCAGGGATGTCTTGCGGCAATTGTACAGGGCCTCGGTGAACAAAGAACAAAGAAAAAAGAAAATTACAGCACAGGAACAGGCCCTTCGGCCCTCCAAGCCTACGCAGATCCAGATCCTCTATCTAAACCTGTCGCCTATTTTCAAAGGTTCTGTATCTCTTTGCTTCCTGCCCATTCATGTCTGTCTAGATACTTCTTAAAAGACGCTATCGTGCCCGCATCTACCACTTCCGCTGCCAACGCGTTCCAGGCACCCACCACCCTCTGCGTAAAGAACTTTCCACGCATATCCCCCCTAAACTTCTCCCCTCTCACTTTGAACTCGTGACCCCTAGTAATTGAATCCCCCACTCTGGGAAAAAACGTCTTGCTATCCACCCTGTCTATACCTCTCATGATTTTGTACACCTCAATCAGGTCCCCCCTCAACCTCCGTCTTTCTAATGAAAATAATCCTAATCAACTCAACCTCTCTTCATAGCTAGCGCCCTCCATACCAGGCAACATCCTGGTGAACCTCCTCTGCACCCTCTCCAAAGCATCCACATCCTTTTGGTAATGTGGCGACCAGAACTGCAACAGTATTCCAAATGTGGCCGAACCAAAGTCTGATACAACTGTAACATGACCTGCCAACCCTTGCACTGAATACCCCGTCCAATGAAGGAAAGCATGCCGTGTGCCTTCTTGACCACTCGATTGACCTGCGTTGCCACCTTCAGGGAACAATGGACCTGAACATCCAAATCTCTCTGTACATCAATTTTCCCCAGGACGTTTCCATTTACTGTATAGTTCACTCTTGAATTGGATCTTCCAAAATGCATCACCTCGCATTTGCCCTGATTGAACTCCATCTGCCATTTCTCTGACCAACTCTCCAAACTATCTATATTCTGCTGTATTCTCTGACAGTCCCCTTCACTATCTGCTACTCCACCAATCTTAGTGTCGTCTGCAAACTTGCTAATCAGACCACCAATACTTTCCTCCAAATCATTTATGTATATCACAAACAACAGTGGTCCCAGCACGGATCCCTGTGGAACACCACTGGTCACACGTCTCCATTTTGAGAAACTCCCTTCTACTGCTACTCTCTGTCTCCTGTTGCCCAGCCAGTTCTTTATCCATCTAGCTAGTATACCCTGGACCCCATGCGACTTCATTTTCTCCATCAGCTACCATGGGAAGCTTATCAAATGCCTTACTGAAGTCCATGTATACGACATCTACAGCCCTTCCCTCATCAATCAACTTTGCCACTTCCTCAAAGAATTCTATTAAGTTGGTAAGACATGACCTTCCCTGCACAAAACCATGTTGCCTATCACTGATGAGCCCATTTTCTTCCAAATGGGAATAGATCCTATCCCTCAGTATCTTCTCCAGCAGCTTCCCTACCACTGACGTCAGGCTCAGCGGACTATAATTACCTGGATTATCCCTGCTACCCTTCTTAAACAAGGGGACAACATTAGCAATTCTCCAGTCCTCCGGGACCTCACCCGTGTTTAAGGATGCTGCAAAGATATCTGTTAAGGCCCCAGCTATTTCCTTTCTTGCTTCCCTCAGTAACCTGGGATAGATCCCATCCGGACCTGGGGACTTGTCCACCTTAATGCCTTTTAGAATACCCAACACTTCATCCCTCGTTATGCCGACTTGACCGAGAGTAATCAAACATCTGTCTCTAACCTCAACATCCGTCATGTCCCTCTCTTCGGTGAATACCGATGCAAAGTACTCGTTTAGAATCTCACCCATTTTCTCTGACTCCACGCATAACTTTCCTCCTTTGTCCTTGAGTGGCCCAATCCTTTCTCTAGTTACCCTCTTGCTCCTTATATATGAATTAAAGGCTTTGGGATTTTCCTTCACCCCGTTTGCTAAAGATATTTCATGACCCATTTTAGCCCTCTTAATTCTGCGTTTCAGATCAGTCCTACATTCCCGATATTCTTTCAAAGCTTCGTCTTTCTTCAACCTCCTAGACCTTATGTATGCTTCCTTTTTCCTCTTAGCTGGTCTCACAATTTCACCTGTCATCCATGAGTCGGTTAGGATTTAACAAGGGTTCAGAAGAGTGAGGGGGAATCTCATATACACCTATAAAATTCTAAAAGTGTAGATGCAGGACGGATGCTCCCGATGGTGGGGGAGTCCAGAACCAGGGGTCATAGACTAAGGATAAGGGTTTAACCTTTCAGGACTGAGATGAGGAGTACTTTCATCACCCTGAGAGTGGTGAGCCAGTGGAATTCGCTACCACAGAAAGCGGTTGAGGCCAAGACATTGTCTGTTTTCAAAATGAGTCAGATATACTTTTGGGTTGAAAAGGATCAAGGGAGATGGAGGGGGGTGGGGGGAGCGGGGAAGCGGGAACAGGTTACTGAGTTGGATGATCAGCCATGATCTTAATGGATGGCGGAACAGGCTTGAAGGGCCGAATTGCCTGTTCCTGCTCCTATTTTCTATGTTTCTTAGGAAGTGGCCCATGGGATCCAGCTCAATTTGGCAAATTGGATCCAAAATTGGCTTATTAGCATGAGGCAGAGGGTGATGGTCGAGGGTTGTTTTTGTGATTGGAAGCCTGTGACCAGTGGTGTACCACAGGGATCGGTATTGGGACCATTGCTGTTTGTAGTGTACATCTCTAATTTAGACGTGAATGTAGAAGGTATGATCAGTAAGTTCACAGATGGCGCAAAAATTGGTGATGTCATAAATAATGCGGAGGAAAGCCTTAGATTACAGGACGATATAGACGGGCTGGTAAGATGGGCAGAGCAGCGGCAAATGGAATTTAATCCTGAGAAATGTGTCGTGATGCATTTTAGGCGGACTACCAAGGCAAGGGAATATACAATGGATGGTCGCACGCTGGGAAGTACAGAATGTCAGAGGGATATTGGTGGACTTGTCCATCGATTGCCGAAGGCAGCAGCACAGGTGGTTTGGAAGGCATATAAGATGCTTGCCTTTGTTAGCTGAGGCATCGAATATAAGAGTGGGGAGGTTATGATGGAGCTGTATAAAACGCTAGTAAGGCCACAGCTGGAGTACTGTGTATAGTTCTGGGCACCACACTATAAGAAGGATGTGATTGCACTGGAGAGGGTACAGAGGAGATTCACCAGGATGTTGCATGGACTGGAGTATTTCAGCTATCAAGAGAGACTGGATAAGCTCGGGTTGTTTTCCTTAGAGCAGAGAAGGCTGAGGGAGGGGGTGGGACATGATTGAGGTATACAAAATTATGAGGGACGTTGATAGGGTAGATAGGAAGAAACGTTTTTCCCATAGCGGCGGTGTCAGTAACCCAGAGAGTTGACTTAAAGTAAGGGGCACGAGGTTTAGAGGGGATTTGAGGAAAAGGAAATCACCCAGAGGGTGGTTGGAATCTGGAATACACTGTCGGAAGGGGTGGTAGATGGAGGAACACTCACAACATTGAAGAAGTATTTAGATGAGCACTTGAAACGCCAAAGCATACAAGGTTATGGGCCAAGTGATGGAAAATGGGATTAGAATGGATAGGCTTGATAGCCGACACAAATACAGTGGGCCAAAGGGACTGTTTCTTTGCTGTTTAACTCGGTGACTCTGACACTTCCAATTGCTCGTTTGTCATTGGGTTACGATCTCTAGAACCTCCACATTTCTGTTACAGCAATTTGAGACTTATATCCACCGAAATTTACAAGAGTCAGAGGCGAATTGATTGAAACATATATGATCCTGAGGGGTCTTGACAGGGTGGATGTGGAAAAGATGTTTCCCGTTCTGGGAGTATCTAGAATTAAGGGTCACTATTTAAAAATAATGGGTCACCCATTTAAGATAGAGTTGAGGAGAATATTTTTTCTCTGAGGGTCGTGAGTCTTTGGAAATCTCTTCCTCAAAAGGCAGTGAAAGCAGAGTCTTTAAATATTTGTCAGGCAGAGGTAGATAGATTCTTGATAAGCAAGGGGTTGAAAGGTTATAAGGGGTAGGTGGGAATGTAGAGTCGAGGTTACAATCAGATTAGTCATGATCTTATTGAATATCTGAGTGTCCTGCTCCTGCTCCTAATTCGTATGTTCATATATTCGTATACTCTGGCATCAGAAGGTACTGTCTTCGAATGAGGACATTTTGGTGCTGTAGCAGTGAAAACCACAATAAAATCTGCATTGAAATTTTAAATTTTTATTCTCAGGATCAATTATTTTTACCACTATTAATTTCTCGTTTGTCATTGCGTTACAATCCCTGGAACCTCCACATTTCTGATACAGCCAGGTGAGGAGGGGTCCCAGGCTCCCTTCTTGTCCTATCTTTTATTTGATCACAACGGGGTTTTTCCTTTTTAACAATGGATGTGCTGAGCACCTCAGTGCATATTTTACCTTTTACCTTTATTGCGATCGTGAAAGAACCAATGAGACAGGTTTTCTCGTGTTTAAACAAGAGGTGAGTTTATTATACTTAACAATCTAAACTGGATCTAAATAAAATCAGAAAAATATACGCTACACATTCACGCACCCATTCGCACTAAAATCTCACACAAATAAATTACAGAGTGAGAAATAAATTTGTGTTGGATAGAGTCCATAATAATAAAAAAAAAATTCTGTGTGGTTGGATAATTCTGTGGTCTGTATTTTTCCCACCGTTAGTTATGAGTTTCATGTCATCTGCAAGAGTTGGAATTTTTTTTTTACATAAACGTCTCTGTCATTTATACATCGATCGATATGTCAGGAGCAGCACTGTTTCCAATACCGACCTCTGAGAAACAGCACTGTATACTCCCCCTCCCCCAGTCTGAACAGTGTCTGTTCACCACTTCTCTCTGCTTTCTGTCCCTGAGTCAGTGTCATATCCACGCTATCACTGTCACATTAATCCGTGTGTTCCACTTTTCATAACAAGTGTATGAAATGTCATTTGATCACAGGCCTTTTGAAAGTCCATATTCATAACACGAAACACGCTATCCTCATCAACACTCACACTTAGGTCATCAATGAACTTGATCAAGATTATCAGACGCGATTTTGCATTAACTTATTGTGCTGGTTGTCATTTATTATCCCATGTTATCCAAGAAAGATATATTTTTGTACTCGGTTACGGCCTCTGTAAATTTCCAACCATCGACTTTCGAGGGACTGGTCAGAGTTTACTGGGTTGATCTAATGTCTCCTTTTGTAAACAGGATGTAACATTTACAACCCTCCAGTCGTTTGATAACACTTTCATATCCAAGGCGGATTGGAAGCTTCTGGCCATTGCCTCTGCTATTTCTACCACTCCTTCCCTCAACAAACCTCATATATCCCATGTAGACCGGGTCCAATTTATTGTGGTACAAAAAAGCATGGTTTTGTGAAGGGGAGGTCGTGTCTTACTAACAGAGGGTAACAGTGGATGGGTGTTTTTCTGAATGGAGGGATGTGACTAGTGGTGTTCCGCAGGGATCAGTGCTGGGACCTTTGCTGTTTGTAGTATATATAAATGATTTGGAGGAAAATTTAGCTGGTCTGATTAGTAAGTTTGCGGACGACACAAAGGTTGGTGGAGTTGCGGATAATGATGAGGATTGTCAGAGGATACAGCAGGATATAGATCGGTTGGAGACTTGGGTGGAGATATGGTACATAGTGTTCAATCCAGACAAATGTGAGGTAATGCATTTTGGAAGGTCTAATGCAGGTGGGAGGTACACAGCAAATGGCAGAACCCTTAGGGGTTTTGACAGGCAGAGAGATCTAGGCGTACAGGTCCGCATTTCACTGAAAGTGGCAACTCAGGTGGAAAGGATAGTCAAACAGGCATACGGCATGCTTGCCTTCATCGGTCGGGGCATAGAGTATAAAAATTGGCAAGTCATGTTGTGGCTGTACAGAACCTTAGTTAGGCCACACTTAGAATATTGTCTGTAATTCTGGTCGCCACACTATCAGAAGGACGAGGAGGCCTTGGAGAGGGTACAGAGGAGGTTTACCAGGATGTTGCCTGGTGTGGAGGGCATGAGCTATGAGGAGAGGTTGGATAAACTCGGTTTGTTTTCACTGGAACGACGGAGGTGGAGGGGCGACATGACAGAAGTTTACAAAGTTATGAGCGGCATGGACAGAGTGGATAGTCAGAAGTTTTTCCACGGGGTGGAAGAGTCAGTTACTAGGGGACATAGGTTTAAGGTGCGAGGGGCAAAGTTTAGAGGGGAACTCTCTAAACTCTTTAGAAGAACTCTCACTCCATTAATGTACAGTTGGTGTGTGAGCATGCCCTGTACATCATGTTGGTGTATGTCCACTATCCTGGCAGCAGCCACCATACCTCTATTCTGAAGTAGTCAGCCTTTCCCAACGTCTTCAGGGAGAATCAGAATGTGGCTCCTCAGAGACAATTAGTACCCCCCACCCCCATACATGGCTCAAGATTCCACACCCCAAACCCCACCTTCCACTTCCAGCCAGCAAGAACATGGTGGAACAGATCCACGGTGTGATGAAGCAATGTTTCCGATGTTTGAAACGCTTGGACAGAGCCCTCCAGTACACAGTGTAGCAGGTGTCCAAGTTCATGGTGTTCTGCTGCACCCTTCATATCATCACCATCATGAGGACACGGGCATTGGGACCAGGAATCCGGAGGTTACCTCAGGAGGAAGAGGAGGAGGAGGCAGGGAGGTTATTTCCTGGATGCCTTCCAGCCAGTCTTGCCTAGTGCTTCTATACATTGCTACCCCAGTGGTTGCAGCATTTGTTATTCATTCATGTGATGTGGGCGTCGCTGCCTAGGCCAGCATTTGTTGCCCATCCCTAGTTACCCTTGAGAATGTGGTGGTGAGCTGCCTTCTGAACCGCTGCAGTCCATGTGGGGTACGTATACCCACAGTGCTGTTAGGAAGGGAGTTCCAGGAATTTGACCCAGCGACAGTGAAGGAACGGCGATATAGTTTCAAGTCAGGATGTTGTGTGACTTGAAGGGGAACGTGCAGCTGGTGGTGTTCCCATGCATTTGCTGCACTTGTCCTTCCAGGTGGTAGAGGTCGGGGATTTGGAAGGTGCTGTCTAAGGAGGCTTGATGAGTTGTTGCTGGACATACTGTAGATTGTACACACTGCTCTCACTCTGACTGGTGCTGGAGTCACGGAGTCATTTATGGTACAGATTGAGACCATGTTGTCTCTCTGCAGAGTAATCCAGTCAGTCCCATTCCCCCATTCAATCCCCGTGTTACAGCAAGTTTCTTTCCTTCAACTGTCCATCCGGTTTCTTCTGGAAATCATTGTTCGTCTCCACTTCCACCACCATTGTGGGTAGTGAGTTCCAGATCATTACCACTCGCTGTGTAAAACAAAAAAGTTCTTCCTCATATTCTCCCTGAATTTCTTGCCCAAACGTTCAATCTATGTCCCTAGTCCTTGTACTATTAGTTAGAATTAGAATTAGAATTAGAATATTACAGCGCAGTACAGGCCCTTCGGCCCTCGATGTTGCGCCGATCATCTGACCTACACTATTGCATTTTCATCCATATGTCTATCCAATGACCACTTAAATGCCCTTAAAGATGGCGAGTCTACTACTGTTGCATGCAGGGCGTTCCACGCCCCTACTACTCTCTGCGTAAAGAAACTACCTCTGACATCTGTCCTATATCTTTCACCCCTCAACTGAAAGCTATGTCCCCTCGTGTTTGCCATCCTCATCCGAGGAAAAAGACTCTCACTATCCATCCTATCTAACCCTCTGATTATCTTGTATGTCTCTATTAAGTCACCTCTCCTCCTCCTTCTCTCTAACGAAAACAACCCCAAGTCCCTCAGCCTTTCCTCGTAAGACCTTCCTTCCATACCAGGCAACATCCTAGTAAATCTCCTCTGCACCCTTTCCAAAGCTTCGACATCCTTCCTATAATGCGGTGACCAGAACTGCACGCAATACTCCAGGTGCGGCCTCACCAGAGTTTTGTACAGCTGCATCATGACCCCGTGGCTCTGAAACTCGATCCCCCTACTAATAAAGGCTAACACACCATATGCCTTCTTAACAGCCCTATTAACCTGGGTAGCAACTTTCAGGGATTTATGTACCTGGATACCAAGATCTCTCTGCTCATCTACACTACCAAGAATCTTCCCATTAGCCCAGTACTCTGCATTGCTGTTACTCCTTCCAAAGTGAATCACCTCACACTTCTCCACATTAAACTCCATTTGCCATCTCTCAGCCCAGCTATGCAGCCTATCTATGTCCCTCTGTACCCTACACACCCTTCGACACTATCCACAACTCCACCGACCTTCGTGTCATCCGCAAATTTACTAACCCACCCTTCTACACCCTCATCCAGGTCGTTTATAAAAATGACAAACAGCAGTGGCCCCAAAACAGAACCTTGCGGTACACCACTAGTAACTAAACTCCAGGATGAACATTTGCCATCAACCACCACCCTCTGTCTTCTTTCAGCTAGCCAATTTCTGATCCAAAGCTCTAAATCACCTTCAACCCCATACTTCCGTATTTTCTGCAATAGCCTACCGTGGGGAACCTTATCAAACGCCTTACTGAAATCCATATACACCACATCCACGGCTTTACCCTCATCCACCTGTTTGGTCACCTTCTCGAAAAACTCAATAAGGTTTGTGAGGCACGACCTACCTTTCACAAAACCGTGCTGACTATCGCAAATGAACTTATTCTTTTCAAGATGATTATAAATCCTGTCTCTTATAACCTTTTCCAACATTTTACCCACAACCGAAGTAAGGCTCACAGGTCTATAATTACCAGGGCTGTCTCTACTCCCCTTCTTGAACAAGGGGACAACATTTGCTATCCTCCAGTCCTCCGGCACTACTCCTGTCGACAATGACGACTTAAAGATCAACAACAACGGCTCTGCAATCTCCTCCCTGGCTTCCCAGAGAATCCTAGGATAAATCCCATCTGGCCCAGGGGACTTATCTATTTTCACTCTTTCCAAAATTGCTAACACCTCCTCCTTGTGAACCTCAATCCCATCTAGCCTAGTAGTCTGTATCTCAGTATTCTCCTCGACAACATTTTCTTTCTCTACTGTAAATACTGACGAAAAATATTCATTTAACGCTTCCCCTATCTCCTCTGATTCCGCACACAACTTTCCACTACTATCCTTGATTGGCCCTGTTCTAACTCTTATCATTCTTTTATTCCTGATATACCTATAGAAAGCCTTAGGGTTTTCCCTGATCCTATCCACCAATGACTTCTCGTGTCCTCTCCTTGCTCTTCTTAGCCCTCCCTTTAGATCCTTCCTGGCTAGCTTGTAACTCTCAAGCGCCCTAACTGAGCCTTCACGTCTCATCCTAACATAAGCCGCCCTCTTCCTCTTGACAAGCGCTTCAACTTCTTGAGTAAACCACGGCTCCCTCGCTCGACAACTTCCTCCCTGCCTGACAGGTACATACTTATCAAGGACACGCATTAGCTGCTCCTTGAATAAGCTCCACATTTCGTTTGTGCCCATCCCCTGCAGTTTCCTTCCCCATCCTACACATCCTAAATCTTGCCTAATCGCGTCATAATTTCCTTTCCCCCAGCTATAATTCTTGCCCTGCGGTATATACCTGTCCCTGCCCATCGCTAAGGTAAACCTAACCGAATTGTGATCACTATCGCCAAAGTGCTCACCTACATCTAAATCTAACACCTGGCCGGGTTCATTACCCAGTACCAAATCCAATGTGGCATCGCCCCTGGTTGGCCTGTCCACATACTGTGTCAGAAAACCCTCCTGCACACACTGGACAAAAACAGACCCATCTAAAGTACTCGAACTATAGTATTTCCAGTCAATATTTGGAAAGTTAAAGTCCCCCATAACCACTACCCTGTTACTCTCGCTCCTGTCGAGAATCATCTTCGCTATCCTTTCCTCTACATCTCTGGAACTATTCGGAGGTCTATAGAAAACTCCCAACAGGGTGACCTCTCCTCTCCTGTTTCTAACCTCGGCCCATACTACCTCAGTAGACGAGTCCTCAAACGTCCTTTCTGCCGCTGTAATACTTTCCTTGATTAACAATGCCACACCCCCCCCCCCCCTCTTTTACCCTCTTCTCTGTTCTTTCTGAAACATCTAAATCCCGGAACCTGCAACATCCATTCCTGCCCCTGCTCTACCCATGTCTCCGAAATGGCCACAACATCAGGATCCCAGGTACCAACCCATGCTGCAAGCTCACCCACCTTATTCCGGATGCTCCTGGCGTTGAAGTAGACACACTTTAAACCAAGTTCTTGCTTGCCAGTGCCCTCTTGCGTCCCTGTAACCTTATCCCCTACCTCACTACTCTCAACAGCCTGTACACTGGAACTACAATTTAGGTTCCCATTCCCCTGCTGATTTAGTTTAAACCCCCCCGAAGAGCACTAACAAATCTCCCCCCCAGGATATTGGTACCCCTCTGGTTCAGGTGAAGACCATCCTGTTTGTAGAGGTCCCACCTACCCCAGAAAGAGCCCCAATTATCCAGGAAACCAAAACCCTCCCTCCTACACCATCCCTGCAGCCACGTGTTCAACTCCTCTCTCTCCCTATTCCTCTCTTCGCTAGCACGTGGCACAGGCAACAACCCAGAGATAACAACTCTGGTTGTTCTCGCTCTAAGCTTCCACCCTAGCTCCCTGAATTTCTGCCTTAAATCCCCATCTCTCTTCCTACCTATGTCGTTGGTGCCTATGTGGACCACGACTTGGGGGTGCTCCCCCTCCCCCTTAAGGATCCCAAAAACACGATCGGAGACATCACGTACCCTGGCACCTGGGAGGCAACACACCAACCGTGAGTCTCTCTCGTTCCCACAGAACCTCCTATCTGTTCCCCTAACTATGGAGTCCCCAATGACTAATGCTCTGCTCCTCTTCCCTTTTCCCTTCTGAACAACAGGGACAGACTCTGTGCCAGAGACCTGCACCCCATTGCTTACCCCTGGTAAGTCGTCCCCCCCAACAGTATCCAAAACGGTATACCTGTTGTTGAGGGAAACGGCCACAGGGGATCAGTGCTCTGCCTGCTGGTTCCCTTTCCTTCCCCTGACGGTAACCCATCTACCTACTTCTTTTACCTGAGGTGTGACTGCCTCCCTATAACTCCTGTCAATAATCCCCTCCGCCTCCCGAATGATCCGAAGTTCATCCAGCTCCAGCTCCAGTTCCCTAACGCGGTCTGCGAGGAGCTGGAGTTGGGTGCACTTCCCGCAGATGCAGTCAGCAGGGACACTCTTGGCGACCCCTACCTCCCACATTCTGCAGGAGGAACATACAACTGCCTTTACCTCCATTCCCACTATTCTAGATTCCCAATAAATCTACTGAAAAACCAAACGAAAAAAAAAGTCAAAACTTGTTCGCTTAGCAATCCGACGGACTGAACTTTTTAAATAAAAAGCTTACCTTATCAACACACTAGAGTCCTTTTTTTTGGTTAGAGGAGGAGGGTGGGTGGGAGACACTACACGTGTAGTGTCTCGGGTACTGCCACTGCCCAAATAAATAGTTTTCCCCTACCCAGCAGTCCCCGGTCCTCCGAAACAAAAAAGGGATTAACTTGTAACTTACTGAAATTGACCGCTCAGCTGAAAGTCCGCTCCGCACCCCGTTCTATCAAGGCTGCTCCTCGCAAAAGACAAAGATTTTAAAACTGCCCAAATAAATAGTTTTCCCCTAACCAGCAGTCCCCGGTCCTCCGAAACAAAAAAGGGATTAACTTGTAACTTACTGAAATTGACCGCTCAGCTGAAAGTCCGCTCCGCACCCCGTTCTATCAAGGCTGCTCCTCGCAAAAGACAAAGATTTTAAAACTGCCCAAATAAATAGTTTTCCCCAACCCAGCAGTCCCCGGTCCTCCGAAACAAAAAAGGGATTAACTTGTAACTTACTGAAATTGACCGCTCAGCTGAAAGTCCGCTCCGCACCCCATTCTATCAAGGCTGCTCCTCGCAAAAGTTAATAGGGACAGTTTTCCTTGTCTAACTTATCTAAGCCTATCATAATCTCATACACCTCGATAAAATCTCCACTCTTTTGTTCGAAGGCAAACAAAGGCACATTTTCTAAACTAACTTTGTATCTAACCTCCGCTCCCCCTCTCAAGGGCACTCACACCCTTCCCCATGTGTGGTGACCAGAACTGGACAGTATATTCCTGTTGGAGCCTAACCAATGTTCTGTAAATGTTCTGCATACGTCCCTGCTTTTGTCCTCAATGCCTCTGTTTTAAACCCAAATCCCATATACTTTGCTGACCATTCTCAATATGTCCTGTTACCTTCACCAGCAGGTTTATCTGCTCATGCCCACTCTTTAGAACTGTACTATTAGTCTATGTAACCTCTCTCTATTCCTACTGCCAAAATGCATCACCTCACACTCCTCTCTATTAAATTCCATCTGCCAGTAGTCTGTCCAGTCCGCTTGCGTGTCTGTGTCCTGTTGCAGGTGCTTCATATCATCCTGATTCTTTGCCCTCCTCCAAATTTTGTGTCATCGGAAATTTTGAGACTCCACTCATGGAACCATGGCCGTCCTGCTTTCCATCCCACCATAATTCCTCACCCCAAACCTTATGATCTTTTTTTTATCCTTCCATGAATTTGTGTGTCACTGTCAAGAATAGCATTTGCTGCCCATCCCGATTTGCCTTTGAACTGAGTGGCTTGCTAGGCCATTTCAGAGGGCAGTTAAAAGTCAACCACATTGCTGTGGGTCTGGAGTCACATGTAGTCCAGACCAGGTAAGGACAGCAGATTTCCTTCCCCAAAGGACATTCGTGAAGCAGATGGTTTCATACTTTCCATTGATAACCCAAAACTGCCAGCTTCCCAGTCACAGGAGCTCCAGGAGACAGAGAGAGAGCAGCAGCACAGCACTGATGGTGAAGTCCCATCACTTGGTCTGATACTCACAGTCACCAGCTCAAATATTAACACTGCGTGTACCTTCGAGGCTGGTGTAGATTCGGAATCTGCACGTGGCGAGTCACAGTCTCATAGGAATGTTACAGCACAGAAGGAGGCCATTCGCCCCTTTATGTCCATGTTGGATCTCTGTGAAAGTCACTCAGCTTGTCCCACTGCCCCTGCCTTTTCCCAAAGACCTGCAATTTTTTTTTTTTTTTCAGATAATTATCCAATTACCTTTTGAAAATTATGTTTGAATTTGCCTCCACCACACTCTCAGGCAGTTCATTCCAGATTCTAACCACTCACTCTTGTCACCTTTAGTTCTTATACCAATCACCTTAAATCAGGGTCCTCTGGTCTTGATCCATCCGCCAATGGGAACAGTTTCTCCCGATCCACCCGTTCCATTTCCCTTATAACTTTGAACACTTCTGTCAAATCTCCTCTTCACTTTTTCTTCAAGCAGAACAGCCCCAGCATCCCCAATCTATCCATAGAACAGAATTTCTCATTCCTGAATCCATTCCCATAAATCTTTGCTGCACTCTCTCTAATGCCTTCACAACCTTCCTGAACTGTGATGCCCAGGACTGGACACAATATTCCAGTTGAGACGGAGGCAGTGTTTTATAAAGCTTCATCAAAGCTTCCTTGCTATTGTACTCTCTCTCTCTATTTATTAAACCCAGGATTCTGAATGCCTTACTGACTGCTTTCTCAACCTGCCTGCCACCTCCAACAATAGGATCATATATAGCCCCCAGGTCTCTCTGCTCCTGCATACCCTTTAGAATTGTATCCTTTATCTTCTATTGCTTCTTCGCGGTCTTGCAGCCAAAATGAATCACTTCACACGTCTCCACATTAAATTTCATTTGCCACGTGTCCTCCCATTCCACCTGCCTATCTCTGTCCTCTTGAAGTCCATCACTGTCCTCCTCTTTGTTCACAATAATGCCAAGTATTCTGTCGCCTGCAAATTTTGAAATTGTGCCCTGTAGATCAAAGTACAGGTCATTAATATAGATCAAGAAAAACAATGGCCCTATCACCGACCCCTGGGGAACCCCACTATAAACCTTCCTCCAATCTGAGAAATAACTGTTCATCACTACTCTCTGGTTCCTGTTACTCAGGCTGTTAATCTCACTTAGATCAGTTAGACAAGGAAAGAATGTTCCGATTAACAAATGATACAAAGACTAGGGGATACAAATTGAAGGTTTTGGTCTGAAGATGAAGGGGGAATATGAGGAAAAACCTTTTTACACAGTTGGTATTAATCACCTGGAACTCGCTGCCCACAAGGGTGGTGGATGAGGAGACAACAAAAATGACTTCAAGAGGAAATTGGTTTGCCATCTGAGTGAAATAGACTTGCAGAGATACGGGGATCATGCGGGGGGTGCGGGGGTGGTAGGGGGCGGGAGGTGGTGGCACACACTCGACAGTTCCGTGGAGAGTTAGCATGGACACGATTAGCCGAATGGCCTCCTTCTGTGCTCTAAATAACTCAAAGACTTTATGACTCTATCAATGGCTACAACTTGCAGGTCATTCCAGACAGCAGGATGAGGGGAGGTGGGAGTTAGGAAGGGACATAAGACAGGAGCAAAGCATCATCCTGAATGCTCTAGGTGATGCCGGATGCTACGGGCTCTGTCACAGCTGGTCCCATGATATGGAGAACCATCTCCTCCCTCAGGCTCAGGGGATTAAGGTACGCCAGGCCCCTTGTCGGTTCACTGCTGATCCCTGTGATTAGGGGCCGCCTTCTCCTGTAAGAGAGAGGGCAGAATGTCAGTGATTGTGTTGCACTGTGTTTGGGTGATGTGCCTACCATAGCTGAATAGCTGGAGGTATGTGGAGGCAGTGAGAGGTGGGTGTGAGGATGGCATCAGTGGAAGGTGTGTGTGGGTGAGGTGGAGTATGTGAATGCTGAGTGTGAGTACTGAGTTTAGGGACAGCTGATGGGTGAGTGATGGGGGTGTGGTACTTTGAGCAGTGTGAGAGGTTGGTGGTGTTGGGGGTAGGAGGTGTCATGTGGTGATGAATTCACTGACATTGACCACCCGTGTGAGCTCATTAAACTTCTTCTGGCTCTGGTTCAGGTCCTCGGGGCCAGACCTCTTGCATTGACCTCCCTGGCCACTGCTCCCATTCCCTGAAGAGGGCGTTCCTTGAGGGTCTCCACCCCACCCCACAGAAACATGGGCTCTCTTCTCCTATCACCCTCCATGACTAAGGCCTCTAGCACCACATCCATGAACCGCAGAGCCATCTCTCTGTCCTAGTGTTCCATTTACCTTGTCTCCAATTGCAGAAATCACTGTCAGCAACAGCAGCCGACTGTGAATCTATGCAGCTTCTCTTTAAGATGGACAGACTGCCTTTAAGAGCTGAATCCTGGCTGAAACACATGCCAGCCTCACATTCAGTTAGGTTCCTGTTAAATGTGCAGAGAGTGAGCAGGGTAGTTCACCCTGAGGGTCACGTAGAATTCATGGAAATAAGGAGGCAGCATGAAGTTTGTGTGTCACCTGCCTCAACAGGAACGGGCATGGGAAGATCACGAATCACAATCCCTGCGCCCGAAAACGGGTGCAAAGCTTCCTTTCACTCTGTCTCTATTTCCCTTTCCCCTTTTCACCCTCCCTCTCACTCTCTCTCGCCCTTTCGCTTCATTCTCTTTCTCTTACTCTCAGAATCAGAGATTTATGTAGCACAGAAGGAGGCTATTCGCCCCATTGTGTCAGTGCTGTCGCTGTGAGAGAAGTGTTTAATTAGTTCCTATCCCATCCTCTTCCCACAGACTCCCGTTTATTTTTTCTTTTCGTGTATTTGTTAAATTCCTTTCTGAAAAATTATTGAATCTGCTTCCACCATGTTTTTAGGCAGTGAATTCCAGATCCCAACAAGTTGCTGTGGAAGAAAATTCTCCTCATTTCACCTCTGCTTCTTTGTCAATTACCTTCAATCTGTGTCTTCTTAACACTGAACTTTCTGACACTGGAAACAGATTCACATTAAATACTCTATCAAAACCCCTCATGATTTTGAATTCTATATTAAATCTCCTCTTACCCTTCACTGCGCTAAAGAGAACAATCCCAACTTTTCCAATCTCTCCACATAACTGAATTCCCAGATCCCTGGTACCATTCCAGGAAATCACCTCTGTATCTTCACTAAGTCCTTGACATCCTTATCAAAGTGTAGTGATCAGAATTGGACACAATTCTCCAGCTGGGACCTAACCAATGATGTATAAAGATCAGCATTTCCTCTTGAATTTTATTACTCTGTATCTCTCTCTCTGACACCGAGGACACTACATGTTACCTTCAAGGATCTCTGTGTGTGTACACCCCCAGTCTCTCTAATCCTCCACCCACTTTATAATGGTACCATTTAGTTTATATTGTTTCTCCTCATACTTCCTACCCAAATGTCTCACTTCACATTTCACTGTGTTAAATTATATCTGCCATGTTCCTGTCCATTTCACCAGTCAGTTTCTGTCTTCCTGAAGTCTGTTACTATCCTTCTCACTGTTTATTAACATTTCTGCGCTTATGTCCATCTGAAAACGTTGACATTATCCCCCCTGTACACAAACCAACGGCAATAACATACAGCAACAGTGATCCCGACTGTGACCCTGGGGAACCCCACTGTGTACTTCCCTCCAGACTGAACAATAACCATTCTCCAATACTCTATGCTTTCTGTCAAATTAGATAATTTCCTGCATGCTGGCATTGATTTTTTTTTGAAAGCTGCATTTATATAGTGCCTTTCATGGCCATCAGACGTCACAAAGCACCTTACACACAATGAGAACTTCTTAAAGCGTAGTCACTCTTGTAATGTGGGAAACAGGCAGACAATTTCTGCACTGTAAGATCCGACAAGTAGCAATGTGATGATGATCAGATCTGTTTTTGTGATGTTGATTGAATGGTAAATCTTGACCAGGGCACTGGGGATAATTCCCCTCTGCGTCTTTGAAATAATCCAATGGGATCTTTAACTTCCACCTGAGAGTCCTTTTGCTTTTATTTTAGTGCAGGTGGGGCGTTGGCTGAACTTTTTGTTCAAAAGACGGCACCTCTGACAGTGCAACACTACCTCAGTGCTGCACTGCATTGTCAGCCTTGATCCTTGTGATCAAGTCCTGCAGTGACACTTGATCCTAGAATCTGAAAGGGGAGAGAGATACAAACTGAGCCACGGCTGACATTGGTCCTTTAATCCCATGTGTTACCAATTCGGTAACACGGTTGTTATGTGGTACTTCATCAAACAACTGTTGAAAGGATAGGAAAATTGTGAAAGTCCAGGTGGGAATCATCACAGAATGATAGAATAGCACAACCTGAATGATGTCATTCCACCCATCAAATCAGTGCTGGCCCTTTCAAAGAGCAATCCAGTTACTCCCACTCCCTGACTCTTTCACTATATCCTAACATTTTTTCTGCATCAGATATTTATCCAATTCCCTTTTGGGATCTACTATTAAATCTGTATCCATCAGCCTATCAGACAGTGCATTCCAAATCCAAACCACTCAGAAGCAAAATCCTCATGTCTGCTTCTTTTACCAATCGCCTTAAATCTGTGTCTCTGATTACCGGTCCCTTGGACATTGGAAACAGTTTCTCTTTATTTAATTTATCTAAACCCTTCCTAATGTTAAACACCTCAATCAAATCTCCTCTGAAAGTTCTCTGCTCTGAGGAGAACAACCCCAGCTACATAACTGTAATCCCTCATGCCTGGACAAATTCTAGTAAAACAGTACTGTACCCTCTCCGAAGGCTTCATGTCCTCCCTAAAGTGTGGTTCCCAGTATTCGACACAAGACTCCAGGTGCAGCTGAACTAGTATTTTATATATGTTTCACATAATGTCCTTGCTTTTGTTCTTTTTGCCTCTATTTATAAACCCTAGGATCCCATATGTTTATTAACTGTTTAGTTAACCTTTCCTGCCACCTGCAAAGATATGTGTTCAAGCACCCCAGGTGTCTCTGTTATTTCACCATCTTTATAGTTGTACCATTTAACTTGTATTGTCCCTCTTCATTCATCCTTTCAAAATGTATTACCTCACACATCTGCAATGTCAATTAAATATTGAGAAGATTGAAGTCATTGTTTTCTGTCTCTGCTCCAAACATTTCCTAGTTACACACTCCATCCCTCTCCTTTGTAAATGTTTGAGACTAACTTAAACTGTTCACTAACTTGTTTACATAGCTAACCTTGAGATATCTTGAGATGAGCTTCCTACCAAATATTCACACCACCCTTGGGGGAGTTGCATTGCTGGTTAAAGAGGAAATGAACGCAATAGTGAGGCAGGATATTAGCTCTGACGATATCGAATCTGTATGGGTAGAGCTGAGAAACTCGAAAGGGCAAAAAACGTTAGTGGGGGTTGTATATAGACCCCCAGACTGTAGTGCTGAATTTGGGAATGGCATTGAACAGGAAATTAGAGACGCAACCGATAAAGGAACATCTGTAATTATGGGTTTCCTGACTCTGCATATAGATTGGGCAAATCAAATTGGTCACAATACATTGTGGAGGAATTCCTGGAGAATATACGGGATGGTTTTTAGGACCAATTCTTTGAGTAACCAGCTGGAGAACAGGCCATCCTGGACTGGTTATTGTGTAATGAGAGAGGAATAATTGACAATCCAGTTGTGCGAGATCCCTTGGGGATGAGCGACCATAATATGATAGAATTCTTCATGACCTAGTTGATTCTGAGACTATGGTCGTGAATCTTAATAAAGTAAGCTACGAAGGTATGAGGCATGAGTTATCGATGATACATTGGGAAATGTTACTTAAAGAGATGACCCTGGATAGGCAATGACAAACATTCAAAGAGCGCATGAACGAACTGCAACAATTGTTAATCCTGTCTGGCACAAAAGTAAAACTAACAAGGTAGCCAAATCATGGCTTACAAGGAAAATTAGAGATAGCATTAGATCCAAGGCAGAGGCATATAAATTTGCCAGGAAAAAACAACAGACCTGAAGATTGGGAGCAGTTTAAAATTCAGCAAAAGAGCACCAAGGAATTGATTGAGAAGGGGAAAATGGAGTACGAGTGTCAGCTTGTGGGGAACATAAAAACTGACTGTAAATGAATCTATAGGTATGTGAAGCGGAAAAGATTGGCGAAGACAAATGTAGGTCCGTTACAGTCAGAAACAGGGAAATTTATTTTGGGAAACAAAGAAATGGCTGACCAACTAAATGCATCCTTTAGTTCTGTCTTCACAAAGGAGGACACCAATATCATACCAGAAATGTTGGTGAATACAGGGTTTAGTGAGAGAGTGGAACTGAAAGAAATCAGTATTAGTAGAGAAATGGTGTTGGGGAAGTTGATGGTATTGAAGGCCGATAAATCCCCAGGTCCTAGTAATCTACATCCCAGAGTACTTAAGGAAGTGGCCCTATACATAGTGGATGCATTGGTGGTCATCATCCAAGATTCTATGGACTCTGGAACAGTTCCTACAGATTGGAAGGTAGCTAATGTTACCCCACTATTCAAAAAGGGAGGTAGAGAGAAAGCAGGAAATTGTAGACCAGTCAGCCTGACATCGGTCGTGGGGGGAATCCTGGAGTCCATTATCAAAGATTTTTAGCAGAGCATTTGGAGAACCATGGTAGAATTGGACAGAGTAGGCACGGATTTATGAAAGGGAAATCATGTTTGATAAATCTACTAGAATTCTTCGAGGATGTAACTAGTAGAGTTGATGAGGGGGAGCCAGTGGATGTGGTTTAGTTGCATTTTTAGAAGGCTCTCGACAAAGTTTCACGTAAGGGTTTAGCGTGTAAAATTAAAGTGAACGAGACAAGGGGAAGTGTATTGCGATGGATAGAAAATTGGTTGGAAGACAGGAAACAAAGCATTGGAACATACAGATCTTTTTCTGAATGGCAGGCAGTGACTAGTGGGGGTACCGCAGGGATCGGAGCTTGGACCCCAGCTATTCACAATATATATTAATGATTTAGATGAGGAAACTAAATGTAATATCTCCAAATTTGCAGATGATACAAAATTGGGTGTGAGGGTGAGTTGTGAGGAGGATGCAGAGAGGCTTCAGGGTGATTTGGACAAGTTGAGTGAGTGGGCAAATGCATGGTAGATGCAGTATAATGTGGATACATGTGAGGTTATCCACTTTACTAGCAAAAACAGGACGACAAATTATTATCTGAACGGCTATAAACTGAGAGAGGGGAATATGCAGCGAGACCTGGGTGTTCTCGTACACCAGTCACTGAAGGTAAGCATGCAGCTGCAACAGGCGGCAGAAAAAGGCGAATGTTATGTTGGCCTTCATAGAGACAGGATTCGAGTACAGGAGCAGGGATGTTTTGCTGCAATTATCCAGGGCCTTGGTGAGGCTGCACTTGGAATAATGTGTGCAGTTTTGGTCTCCTTATCTGAGGAAGGATGTTCTTGCTATAGAGGGAATGCAGTAGAATTTTAGCAGACTGATTTCTGGGGTGGTAGGACTGTCGTATGAGGAGAGATATTAGGATTCTATTCACTGGAATTCAGAAGAGTGAGGAGGGATCTCATCGAAACCCATAACATTCTAACAGGACTTGACAGGGTAGATGCAGGAAGGATGTTCCCGATAGTGGGGGACTCCCGAACTAGGGCTCATAGTCTAAGGATACGGGGTAAAACTTTCAGGACTGAGATGAGGAGAAGTTCCTTCACCCAGAGAGTGGTTCGCCTGTGGAAATCTGTCATCCCGCCCATATCCAAGAGGGATTGGAATATTCTGGCCAGTGCCTCGGCTATTTCCAGCATTCCTTCCCTCAGCAACCCTCATACATTCCATCCAGACTGGGTAAATGTTCAACTTTATTGTGGTACAAAAAGTGTTGGATTGAAAAGCGTTAACTGAATCTGTTTGTTCCGTGACTGTAATTAATGTCAGTCTCCATGGACCCTAATTGTGTTTTCCATCTTCTATTAATAAGGGGCTTCTTTCAATGTGTTATTCCATAGTGTCAGTGGGAGCATCAGCTCCGGCACTGACAGAGATCAACTGCTCCAGAGAGATAGAGAGAGGATAGATCAGAAGCTGAGAACAAAAGACTGGAATGTTACAACAATGGGTCAGAATCTGAGAACAATAGATTGGAATCTTACAACAATGGACAGGAGTTTATCCTCGGATCTTTACTCTCTTTCTACATATTATGATTTTTACTCATTAAACTTCCGTATCTATCTCGTACTGAAGATTATTCAATACATTTACTATCCCATCCTGGCTATTATTGGTGTCACTGGTAAGTCTCTCTATCTGGCTATTAATTCTTTAAACCATGTTTAACAGCATTACTGCTCCTGTAATTTACTCTGCCCTTCTTGCTGCCGTTGTTATGCCTGGTGAATATCTCCACCTATTTGCTTTATAAACCATTCTCAACTGTATTACAGTTCTTGTCATTTACTCTCTCATCTTTGCTGCTGTTGCTGTCTCTATTTCAGGCTAGGAGATCTGTAAACCCTGTTTCAATGAAATACTGTTCTGCAATGTAAATTTGGGGAATACCGAAGCCAGTATCATTGGTCTCCATCACAAACTCCATCCCCTATCTGGGAAGCACATACTCCACTCTGCCCAATATCTGAGCTTGAACGAGACAGTTTACAACTTCTGTGTTATATTTAAACCTGAGCTGAAATCATCTCCATATTCTTTCCATCACCAACCCTGCCTACTAACACCTCTGTAATATCACCCGTCTCCACTTCTGCCTCAGCCCATCTGCTGCAAAACCCTCATCCGTGTTACCGTTAAATCCACACTGGACTATTCCAATTCTATCCTGGTCACCCTCCCAGTTATAAACCTCCATAAACCACAGCCCATCCAGAACTCTGCTGCCTGTATCCTAACTCACACCAAATCCCGATCACCCATCACCCCTGTGTTCACTGATCGACATTGGCTCCCAGTCTGGCAGCACCTTAATTTTAATATTCTCATTCCTGTGTTTGAATCTCTCCATGGCCCACCCCTCCAGTTAGTCCCATTTCCCTGTCCATTTCCCATATTCCTGCAACTCTTTTGACATCAATCTTTTTTCAGTTCTCCTTTTAAAGTGAATTTATTTCCCTCTGTATCTGTCCAGAGCCACGATTTTAGACTCTGCAGCACTACTGGTGCTGACGGTACAGAAGCTGGGATACATAAAATGATGAGAACCGCAGAGCCGACCACTGCTAGTGCACAATACCCCATGCTGGGCAGGGCTCCAGCAAACTCGTATCATCTATGTTCTATTCGTGTGGTCCTCACAGCCGGTCAATTCTAGTGTGGCCAGCACAGTGTCCCAAGCTGGGCAGGGCACTAGCTCAATCGTACCATATATGTGTTGTCCCTTTGAGGATGGATTTGAAAGTGATGTCAATGCACCATACCGGGAACTTTGATGTACGTCTTTGAAACTTGGTCTGTGCATGTCCACTGATCGCCTGTGTTAGTCACTCTCAGCTGAACATACATTCAGCAGCACGAGGTACCCCCTCTAGTGTTATTTAAAAGCACCAGGCATCCAACTTACAGCTTTTGACTTACTTCTGCTATTGTAAAGTTAGTGGAGGTTCTGTGGATGGTTTTTTGGAGGTTGTGTTGTGAGCTGCTGCAGACATTCAGGAAGGACAGAGGATTTGGTGACCCAACTCTGGACGAGGTATGCGGACTGTAGTTACAGTGTCGCTGTATCTGTAACATGACCAACACTTGGAGTAGAGACAGCAGAGAGGGGAAGCTCTGTAAAGAGGGTGGAGGAGGTGGCGTTGCCCGACCCACCCCGGGTTTTCCAAGAGCAATTTTCCTACCTGCACCGAACCCAGGAGCAGTGTGTGAGGTGACTCTGATTCAATAAGGAGATGGTCACAGAGCTGTGACACCTCCTGTAACACGACCTGGAGCCTCTCACCAGTGTGAGGACGGATCTGTCAGGGGCTGTTAAGGTCACAGCTTCATTGAAACTCTCTGTATCTGGATCTTTCCAGGCAGGAGCCGGAGACATATCCAAAATACTGTCATAGAGTCATTTACAACACATAAGGAGGCCATTCGGTACCTCCATGCCAGCTCTGCTGGAACAATCCAGACAGTCCCACTCCCCCGCACAATCCCCATATCCCTGCAAGTTCATTTCCTTCAGGTGTCCAACCAGTTTCCTTTTGAAATCATTGATTGTCTCGTCTTCCACCACCCTCATGGGCAGTGAGTTCCAGCTCATTAACGTCAACTGTGTAAAAAAGTTCTTCCGCATTTTCCCCCTGCATCCCTTATCCCAAACCTTCCATCTGTGTCCCCTAGTCCGTGTTTCATCAGTTAATGGGAACAGTTTTTCCTTGTCTTTCTTATCTAAGTCTATCATAATCTTGGACCCCTCTATCAAATCTCTCTCAATCTCCTTTACTCCAGAAAGAACATCTCCATCTTCTCCAAAGTAACCTTGTAACTGACCATCCCGCTCCCCCCCGCACCCCCCCCCCCCCCCCCACCCCGGCACCAATTCCTGGAACCATTTTGTTAAATCTCCTCTGCACCCTCCCAAGGACCTTCACATCCTTCGTAAAATGTGGTGACCAGAACTGGACACAGTTCTCTAGTTGGGGCCTAACCAAAGCTTTATGAAGGTTCTGCATAACTTCCCTTATTTTGTATCTTTGTCTCTGATGATAAATCCCAAGATAGAACATAGAACATATAACAGTACACACAGTACAGGCCCTTCGGCCCACGATGTTGTGCCGAACCTTTAACCTACTCTAAGATCAAACTAACTACCTACCCGTCATTCTACTATCATCCATGTACCTATCCAAGAGTCGCTTAAATGCCCCTAATGTATCTGCTTCTACTACCACCGCTGGCAGCGCATTCCACACACCCACCACTCTCTGTGAAAAAAACCTACCTCTGACATCTCCCCGAAACTTTCCTCCAATCACCTTAAAATTATGCCCCCTGGTGATAGCCCTTTCCACCCTGGGAAAAAGTCTCTGGCTATCCACTCTATCTATGCCTCTCATCATCTTGTACACCTCTATCAAGTCACCTCTCATCCTTCTTCGCTCCAATGAGAAAAGACCTCGCTCCCTCAATCTTTCTTCGCAGGACATGCCCTCCAGTCCAGGCAGCATCCTGTTAAATCTCCTCTGCACCCTCTCGAAAGCTTCCACATCCTTCCTATAATGAGGCGACCAGAACAGAACAGAATATTCCAAGTGTGGTCGATATTTTGCTAAACACTCACCAAACAGGTCCTGCCCAGATCAATGCATATGGAGCCCCAGATCCTTCTGTTCTGGCATAAACGTTAGAACTGTGTCATTAAGTCTATATTGCCTTCCTATTCCTTCTGTTCAAATGCATCAGCTCACACTCCTCTTTATTAAATTCTACCTGCCACTTCTCTGTCCATTCTGCTTGCCGATCTCTCTCCTGTTGCAGGCAGTTTGTATCATCCTCACTGCTTACCACTCCTCCAAGTTTGGTATCTTCGGAAAATTTTGAAATTCTACTCTGTATTCCAGGATCATTTACATACAGCAAAAATAAATAAATAAATCAGTATTCCGAGCACTGAACCTTGGGGAACATCACTGTCTACCATCCTCCAGTCTGAAAAACAACCATTTAACACAAGCCTCTTTTTGTTGTCCTTTGGACAATTTTTGATCCAATTGGATGCTATTCCATGAGCTTCAATTTTGTTAACCAAGCTTTTGTTTGGTTCTTCGTCAAAAACTTTCATAAAATCCATGTAGACAACATCCACCACATTCCCTTCATCAACCTTCTCTGATCATCAAAATAAATTCAATTCGTTCATCAAGCATAATCTGTCTTTTAGAAATCCGTGCTGACAATCCTTAAATAACTCAAACCTCTCCAAGAGTGTTTTGCCCTTTTTCCCTTATTATTGTTTCTAAAACCTTACTCACAACTGATGTTACACTAACTGACCAGTAGTTGCGAGGCCTGTGTGTTGTCCAGTGATAATTCTGGGAGGTGAGGGTGACCATCTCTGTCATCATTTCTCCCTCAGCAGGGAGAAGCAGGATGCGAGATCCCGTGGCTTTGTCAGGATAGCGGGATTGCTGATGGTGTAGGTTGCTCCTCCGGGCCCCCATTTCAATAGGGCGAGTCACAGGAACTGGAAGAACTCTCACTCCATTAGTGTACAGTTGGTGTGAGAGCATGCCCAGTACATCATATTGATGAATGTCCACTATCCTGGCAGCAGCCACCATACCTTCATTCTGAAGCAGTCAGCCGGTCCCAACACTTCGGTCTCCATGCTGATTCAGAATGTGGCTCCTCGGAGACAAAGGAATCCCGCTTTGGACACAGCTCATGTTTCTACTCCCCCAAACCACCTCCCACCGCCAACCAACATCACACAATTAACTTGTGTATAACGTGGGCAATGGGGTCACCAGGAATAGACCATCGGTGTGATGAAGCAATTCTTCCGATGTCTGAACCGCTCGGGAGGAGCCCTCCACTACACATTGGATCAGGTGTCCAAGTTTATGGTGTTCTGCTGCACCCTTCATATCATCACCGTCATGAGGACACAGTCATTGGCACCAGGAATCCGGAGGACACTTCAGGAGCTGGAGGAAGCAGGGATGATATTTCCAGGATGCCCTCGACCAGGACAATTCTTGCTACGATTTCGGTTCCCATAGGACAACTTCCCTTTCCCACCATGGATCCCCCATTCTCCACCAATACACCCATCTGAGACAGCGCATTACAATGTTATTACCGCACAAAAGGAACTATTCAGCCCGTCGTGTCTGCACCGGCTCTCCGCATAAGCAATTCACCTAATCCCATTCCCTGCCTTTTTCCCGTAACCCTGCACATTCTTCCTTCTCATATACCAGTTTATTCAGCTTTAGCATGTTTACAGATGTGGTCACCCCTCTGCTTAGGAGTATGCAGGGAGAGAGGGAATGGGTGATCACCAGACAGTCAAAAAGAATCAGGCAGGTAGTGCAGGAGACCCCTGAGTGCATCTCACTCTCCAACAGGTATTCAGTTCTGAATACTGAGGAAAATGATGCTTCAGCTGAAGAGTACAGCCAGAGCCAAGTCCATGGCACCACGGGTGGCTCAACTGCAGAGTGGGATACAGGGATGACTGAAAGAGCCATAGCGATCGGTGGTTCAATAGTCAGGGGAACAGACAGGCGTTTCTGTGGCCTCAGACGTGAATCCAGAATGGTGTGTTGCCTCCCTGTTGCCAGGGTCAAGGATGTCACTGAGCGACTGTAGAGCATCCTGAAGGTGAAGGGGAACAGCCAGAAGTCGTGGTTCACATCGGAACCAACGACATCAGTAGAAAGAGGAATGTTGTCCTCTGGTCAGAATTTGGGAGCAATTAAAGAAATTGACAAGCAGGACGTCAAAAGTAGCAATCTCCGGATTACTCCCAATGCCATGCACAACTGAGCACAGAAATAGAAAGATAAGACAGATGGATGTTTGGCTGGAAATATGGTGCAGAAAGGAGGGCTTCATATTCCTGGGAAACTGGGACCAGCTCTGGGCGAGATGGGTCCTGTATAGGCCGGAAGATTTGCACCTGAACAGAGTCGGGACTGGGTTCCTTGTGGAACGTTTTGCGAGTACTGTTGGGGAGGGTTTAAACTAGTTTGGTAGGGGGATGGGGACCTGAGGGTAGACTCAGCCGGGACAAAATCAGCAATGAAAATGGAAGGCGGAAAATTAATGGATGAGTCTGGAAGACAGAGGAAACAAAGGTTATAAAATAAAGATGAAGAGCTTAGCAGTGCTCAAGGGTATCTATTTCAATGCAAGGGGTATAGCAAATAAAGCAGATGAGCTGAGGGCACAGATAGACACGTGGTAGTATGGTATCATAGCTATTACAGAAACACGGCTTAAGGAGGGACAGGAATGGCAGCTCAACGTTCCTGGTTACCGGATTTTCAGACGCGATGGGGAAGGTGATAAGAAAGGAGGGGGAGTGACAATTTTGGTCAAGGTATCTATTGCAGCTGTGAGGAGGGATGATATGTTGGAAGGTTCATCAAGTGAGACCATATGGATTGAGCAAAGGAACCAAAAAGGGTCAATCACACTGCTGGGAGTGTTATCTCGACAGTCAAATAGTCAGAAGGAGATGGAAGAGCAGATATGTAGGCACCTCTCTGAGAAGTGCAAGAACAATAGGGCAGTAATAGTAGGAGATTTTCATTACCCCAATATTAACTGGGATAATTTTAGTATGAAAAGAATTGAAGGAGCAGAAATCTTGGGGTGCATTCAGGAGAACGTTTTTGACAAGGATGTAACAAGTCCAACAAGAGAAGGTGCCATTTTAGACATTGTTTTAGGAAATGAAGATGAGCAGGTGGAAGGAGTAGCAGTGGGAGAGCATTTTGGTGGGAATGATCATAATTCAGTTAGTTTTAACATAATTATGGACCAGGACAAGAGATATATCAGCAGTTAGAGTTCTCATTGGGGCAAGGCTGATATTACTAAACTGTGGAGCAAAAGTGGACTGGAAACAGCTGCTTGAAGGTAATTCAGTCTCAGAGCAGTGGGAGGCATTCAAAGGGGAGATGCAAGAGGTTCAGGATAAGCATGTTCCCACAAAGAATAAGGGTGAGTCGGCCAAATCTCGAGTCCCATGGATGTCAAGGTGCCAACAAGGTCGGATAAGACAGAAAAGGGAAGCATATATCCGACACTGAGAACTCAATACTACAGAAAGTTGTGAGGAGTTTAGAAAGTGGAGGGGTCAAATCCAAAAGGAAATTAGGAAATGAAAGAGAGGGAATGAAATAATATTGGCAAGCAAAATCAAGGTGAACCCAAAGATGTTTTCTCAATACATTACGAGTAAGAGGATAACTAAGGGGAGAGTAGGACCCATAATAGATCAGAAAGGTAACCTTTGTATAAGGGTGGAAGATATTGGTATGGTTCTTTATTGAACACGTTGCGTATGTCTTCAAAAAAGAGGGGGGATTTAGATATTGTCGTTAAGGAGGAGGAGTGTGAATTATTGGATGTGTTAAACATAGGGAGAGAGGAAGTATTAATGGGATTAGTATCCTTGAAAGTTGAAAAATAACCACAGCCGGATGAAATGTACCCCAGGCTGTTCGAAGAAGCAAGAGAAGAAATAGCAGAGGGTCTGCCCACCATCATTTTCCAATCCTCACTAGATACAGTTGTGATGCTGGAGTATTGGAGAATTGCTAACATTGTACCTCTGTTTAAAAAGGGAGCGAAGGATAGTCTGAATAATTACAGGCCAGTCAGTCTAACCTCAGTAGTGGGCAAATTATTGGAATCTATTCTGAGAGACGGGATAAACTGTCACTTAGAGAGGCACAGGTTTTTCAAAGATAGTCAGCATGGATTTGTTAAGGGACGCTCTTGTTTGACCAAATTGATCGAATTTTTTGAAGATGTTACAAGGAATATAGATGAGGGTAGTGCAGTTGATGTGGTCTACATGGATATTAGCAAGGCTTCTGACAAAGTCCCACATGAGAGACTGGTTCAAAAAATAAAATCCCATGGCATCCAGAGAAATGCAGCAAGGCAGATACAAAATTGGCTCAGTGGCAGGAAACAAAGGGTAATTATTGACAAGTATTTTTGCGACTGGAGGACTGTTTCCAGTGTCATTCCACAGGGCTCAGTAATGGTTCCCCTGCTTTTTGTGGTCATACTAAAGATTTAGACGTAAATGTAAGGGGTATGAATTAGACTTTTGCAGACGACACAAAGATTGGCCGTGTAGTCGACAGCGAGAAGGCTGCAGGAAGATGTTAACGGTCTGGTCAGATGAGCAGCAAAATGGGATTCGACCCGGATAAGTGTGAGGAGCTCAAACAAGCAAAGGAATACATGATTACTAGGACAATACTGAGAAGTGTAGAGCAAGTAAGGGACTTTGGAGTGAATGCTCACATATCCCTGAAGATGGCAGGATAGGTCAATAAGGCAGTTAAGAAGGCATATGGAATCATTTCCCTTTTTAGCTGAGGTATAGAATGTAAGAGCTGGGAGGCTTTGCTGGAACTGTATAAATCATTGGTTAGGCCACATCTTGAATATTTTGTGCAGTTCTGGTAACCACATTACAGAAAGGAAGTAATTGCACGAGAGACGGTACACAGGAGATTTATGAGGATGTTGCTCGGACTGGAAAAATGCAGCTATGAGGAAAGATTGGATAGGCTGGGGTTGTTCTCCATGGAACAGAGAAGGCTGAGGGGAGATCTGATTGAACTGAACAAAATTTTGTGGAGCCTGGATAGAGTGGAGGTGAAGGCTCTATTCACCTTAGCAGAAAGGTCAGTGACTAGGGGACATAGATTTAAAGTGATAGGTAGAACTTTCAGAAGGGAGTTGAGGAAAAACATGTTCACCCAGAAATACAAAATTGTCTCAGTGACAGGAAACAAAGGGTAATTGTTGACGGGTATTCACTGGAGGACTTTCCCGTGGTCTTCCATAGGGCTCGGTATTGGGTCCCTTGCTTTTAGTGAGGGTCTGGAACTCACTTCCTGAAAGGATGGTTGAGGCAGAAACCCTCTACTGATTCAAAAAGAGTCTGAATGTGCACCTCAAGTGTCATAATCTGCAGGGCTGTGGATTAAATGCTGGAAGGTGGGATAAGAATAGGTGGATAACCTTTCGGCTGGCACAGCCACGATGGGCCAAGTGGCCTCTTTCTGTGCCTTAAATTTTCAACGATTCTATGATTCTATAACACGAAACACGCTATCCTCGTTAACACTCACAATTCTGTCAACAAACTATCAAGACTATCAGAAATGATTTTCCATGAAGCTATCCCTGCTGCTTGTCATTTATTAAGATATGATTTTACAAGCAAGAAATATTTTTGTGCTGGGTTATGGCCTCCAGAATTTTCCAAGAATCAACATTAGACTGATAGTTACAGGACTTATCCAACCTCCCCTTCTTTAAACAGGGTGTAATGTTTACATCCCTTCAGTTCTCTGGCATCATTTTTTTTATTCATTCATGGGATGTGGACATCGCTGGCCAGGCCAGCATTTATTGCCCATCCCTAATTACCCTTGAGAAGGTGGTGGTGAGCTGCCTTCTTGAACCACTGCAGTCCACGTGGGGTAGGTACACCCACAGTGCTGTTAGAAAGGAAGTTCCAGTATTTTGACCCAGCGACAGTGAAGGAACGGCAAGATAGTTTCAAATCAGCATGGTGTGTGGCTTGGAGGGGAACTTGCAGGTGGTGGTGTTTCCATACATCTGCTGCCCTTGCCCTTCTATATGGTAGAGGTTGTGTGTTTTGAAGGTGCTGTCGAAGGTGCATTGGTGTGTTGCTGCAGTGCATCTTGCAGATGGTACACACTGCTGCCACTGTGCGTCGGTGGTGGAGGGAGTGAATGTTGTGGATGGCGTGCCAATCATGTGATGCCTTTTCCTGGATGGTGCCGAGCTTCTTGAGTGTTGTTGGAGCTGCAGCCATCCAGGCAAGCAGAGAGAATTCCATCACACTCCTGACTTGTGCCTTGTAGATGGTGGACTGGCTTTGGGGAGTCAGGAGGTGAGTTACTCGCCTCAGGATTCCTCGCATATGACCTGCTCTTTTAGCCATGGTATTTATATGGCTATTCCTGTTCAGTTTCTGGTCAATGGTAGCCCCTGGGATGTTGATAGTGGGGGATTCAGCGATGGTGATGTCATTGAATGTCAACGGAGATGATTCGTCAAATGCCGCCTTGATGTCAGGGCAGTCACTCATACCTCACCTCTTGAGTTCCGCTCCTTTGTCCAAATTTGAGCCAAGGCTGCAATGAGGTCAAGAGCTTTGTGACCCTGGCGGAATGCAAACTGAGCGTCACTGAGCAGGTTATTGCTAAGCAAGTGCCGCTTGATGGCAGTGTCGATGACACCTTCCATCACTTTTCTGATGATTGAGAGGAGGCTGATGGGGCTGCAATTGGCCATGTTGGACTTGTCCTGCTTTTTGTGTACAAGACATACCTGGGCAATTTTCCACATTGCAGGTTAGATGCCAATGTTGTAGCTGTACTGGAACAGCTTGATGGGGGAATGGAAGTTCTGCAGCACAGGTATTCAGTACTATTTCCGGAATATTGTGAAGGCTCATAGCCTTTGCAGTATCCAGTGCCTTCAGTAGTTTCTTGATATCATGTGGAGTGAATTGAACCGTGAGAAACAGTACTGTATACTCCCCTCCACCTCCAGTCTGAACAATGACTGTTCACCACTTCTCGCTGCTTTCTGTCCCTGAGTCAGTGTCATATCCACACCATCACTGTCACATTAATCCATGACATAACAAGTCTATGAAATGTCATTTGATTACAGGCCTTCTGAAAATCTATATACATAAGTGGATATACATGAGTAGGGGCGGAAGATGTTGCCAAGGTTCATAATAAGTACTTTGTATCTGTCTTAACAAAAGTGGGGGCGATGCAGATACTGTGGTTTAGGAGTAGGAGTGTGAATTATTGGATGTGATATACATAGGAGAGAGGAAGTATTAATGGGATTAGCATCCTTGAAAGTTGATAAATCACCAGGGCCTGATGAAATGTATCCTAGGCTGTCAAATGAAGTGAGAGAGGAAATAGCAGAGGGTCTGACCATCATTTTCCAGTCCTCACTGGATGCAGGTGTAGTGCCAGAGGATTGGAGCAACGGATAGACCAAATAGTTGCAGGCCAGTCAGTGTAAACTCAGTGGGAAAATGATTGGAATCTATTCTCAGAGACAGGATAAATTGTCACTTAGAAAGGCTCAGGTCAATCAAGGACAGTCAGCATGAATTTGCTAAGGGAAGATATTGTTTGAACAACTTGATTGAATTTTTCAACGAAGTAGCAAGGATGATAGATGAGGGTAGTGCAGATGATATGGTCTCCGTGGATTTTGGCAAGGCTTTTGACAAGGTCCCATGTGGCATACTAGTTAAAAAAATAAAATCCCATGGAATCCAGGGAAATGCAGCAAGCTGGATACAAAATTGGCTCAGTGGCAGGAAACAAAGGGTGATTGTTGACGGGTGTTTTACTGACTTGAGGTCTGTTTCCAGTGGCGTTCCACAGGGCTCAGTACTGGGTCCCCAGCTTTTAGTAGTATATATTAACGATTTGAAAGTAAATGTAGGGGGCATGATCAAGATGTGTGCAGATGGCACACAAATTAGCCATGTGGTAGATAGCAAGGAAGATAGCTTTAGGCTGCAGGAAGATATTGATGGCAGAAAAGCACCAAATGGAATTCAACCGGTTAAGTATGAGATGATGTAATTGAGGTCAAACAAGGCAAAGGGATAGACGATTAATAGGAAAATGCTGAGAAGCGTAGAGGAAGTGAGGGACCTTGGAGTCAATGTCCGCTGATGTCCTGAAGGTAGCAGGTCAGGTCGATAGGTGGTTAAGAAGGCATATGGAATCCTTTCCTTTATTAGCTGAGGTATAGAATACAAGAGCAGATAGGTTATGCTGGAACTGTATAAATCATTGGTTAAGTCACAACCTGAGTACTGTGTGCAGTTCTGGTCACCTCATTACACAAAGGATGTGTAGAGAGGGTACAGAGGAGATTTACAAGGATGTTTGCCAGGACTGGAAAAATGCAGCTATGAAGCAAGATTAGATAGGCTGGCGTTGTTCTACTTGGAACAGAGAAGGCTGAAGGGAGATCTGATTGAAATGGACATAATTTTGAGAGGCATGGATAGAGTGGAGGTGACGACTCTATTCACCTGAGCAGAGAGATCAGTGACTAAGGGGCAGTGACTTAAAGTGCTTGGCAGAAGGATTAGCGGGGAGTTGAGGAGAAACTTGTCCACACAAAAATACAAAATTGGCTCAGTGGCAGGAAACAAAGGGTCATTGTTATAATAAAAGCAAAATACTGCGGAAGCTGTAAATCTGAAGTAAGAACAATAAATGCTGGAAATACTCAGCAAGTCTGGCCACATCTGTAGAGGGAGAAGCAGAGTTAAGTTTTCAGATCAGTGATGAATGGTCACGGACCTGTCACGTTAACTCTGCTTCTCTCTCCACAGATGCTGCCAGACCTGCTGAGTATTTCCAGCATTTCTTGTTTTTATTAAAGGGTAGTTGTTGACAGGTATTTTACTGACCGGAGAACTGTTTACAGTGGCGTTCCACAGGGTTCAGTACTGAGTCCCCTGTTTATAGTGAGGATCGAGAACTTACTGCCTGAAAGGATAGTTGAAGCAGAATCCCTCCACTCAGTGAAAAGGAAACTGGATGTTCACCTCAACTGTCATTATCTGCAGGGCTATGGATCAAATGCTGGAAGGTGGGATTAGAATAGGTGGATCATTTTTCGGCCGCTGCAGACACAATGGGACAAGTGGCCTCTTTCTGTATCTTAAACTTTCGATGATTATATTACGTGAAACACTCACAGTTACGTCCTCAACGAACTTGATGAAGATTATCAGGAATGATATTTCATTAACCTTTCCGTGCTGCTTGTCATGTATAAACCTTTGTATTGCAAGCAAGATATATATTTGTGCTGGGTTATGACCTCCAGAAGTTTGCAACCACCAACATTAGACTGATACTTACAGGGTTTACCAAACCTCCCCTTTTTAAACAGGGTGTAACGTTGACAATCCTCCAGACCTCTGGCATCACTCCCATATCCAAGGAGGACTGAAGGATTTTGTCCATTGCCTCTGTCATTTCCACCATTTCTTCCCTCAGTAACTCTCATAATTCCCATGCAGACTGGATAAATGTTCCACTTTATTGTGGTACAAAAAGTGCTGAATTGAAAGGGGTTAACTGAACCTGTTTGTTCAGTGACTGTAATTAATGCCAGTCTCCATGGACCCTAATGGTGTCACTGGAGGGTTTCCCTCTTCTATTAATACAGGACTCCTTTCAATGTGTTTTCTGAAAGTGTCAGCGGGAGCATCAGCTCCGGCAGTCATAGGGAACTGTGGCTGCAGAGAGATGGTGAGGAGAGATCATAATCTGAACAATAGGTTGGAATGTTACAACAATGGGTCAGAATAGGAGAACAATAGATTGGAATGTTACAACAATGGGTCAGAATCTGAGAACAATAGATTGGAATGTTACAACAATGGGTCAGAATCTGAGAACAATAGATTGGAATGTTACAACAAGTGACAGGAGTGTATCCTACTGGTTTGACTATCTTACTGCGGATTATTATTGGATAACACTAGAATTGCGGATCTATTATGCTCTGAAGATGATTCAATGTATTTACTATCCTATCCTCACTACTATTGGTGTCCCTGGTAAGTCTCTGTATCCAACTATTAGATTCATAAACCATATTTCACTAATTTAGTGTTCTTGTCCTTTAAATCGTGAGAAGACTGAAAGCATTGTCTTCAGTTCCTGTCACAAGCACCATTCCCTGTCCATGATATGCATCCCCCTCGTTAGCCATTGTCTCAGGCTGAACCAGGAAGTTTACAACCTCTGGTATCTATTTAATGGTGAGCTGAGTTCATCCCCATATTCTCTCCATCCCCAGCCCGGCCAATTGTTATGGCCAGGTGAGGAGGGGTCAGAGTGGCGCTTCTTTATGTGACTGCAACAGTGTTTGTCCTTTATAAACAGTGCAATAGTAACGTCTCATTGAGTGTTTTACATTTTACCTTTGGTGTGATGGTGAAGGAACTGATTGGACTGGTTCTCTTGAGTTTAAACATGGAAGAGGTGAGTTTATTATACTTAACAATATAAACCCGATCTAAATAAAATCATTAAAAAAACACAACACACGGTTACACACACAGTCACACGAGAATCACACACACACAAACAAATAGATTACAGAGTGAGAAGTAAATTTGTGGTTGGATTTGAGTCCAGACTAAATTTTTAAAAAAAAAACTCATTCTGTGATGTTGGGCGATTCCGTGGTCTTCCAGCTGAAGTTATATTCTTGACGTCTTTTGCTTGTCGAAGTGAGGTTTGTGGCTGGTCCACATTGCTCAGGGTTTTCTTTGAGGCAGACTTGTAGGTGGCTTTCTTCCCCTGGTTACTCTGTCTGTATCAATCTGTAGGCTTGAGGGGCCCACAGTCGAATGTGGTTTTCAAACTTGTGATGTTAGGTGGAGAGAGAGTCGGAGAGAGAGAGGTTGGGGGGGGGTGGGGTGTGGGGGTGGTCACAGCCCTTCTGCTTCTGCACAGTTTGAATCACTGGCTTGTCTGTCTTTGTCCAGGGGAATCTCCCAGCTTTCACAGAGATGGACAGAAGGTCTCATGACTGCCTCAGTGCATTCTCTGGACCCTTCTAATGAAAGCAGTTAGAAACTTCTATCTCCCCAGGGTTCAGGATGCCAGTATTTATACTTGGAGGAGTTTGCTCTTTGAAATACAATGTGTCAGGGGAGCCTTGTATGCCGTGTTAATGAATGTAATCTTCGGTAATTCAATCACTAGAGCAAGCCAATGATATAGGTCCAGGCTCATCATACATGTGTCTCCTGTCGTAGGCCTTGGAATGTGAAAAGATGTTTCAGATACCAATTGCGGTGGCCATCTTGGCTGCTAGCTTTTTCAAGGTTAACTGTCGGATGTTTTCTATTAAAAGTTGAGTGTAAGTTTCCAATCGATGAATTAAAATTCCTCATTTGGCATATTGTGTTATCTTGACACCGCCACAGCTCATGGAAAGAAATGTGATAATAGGAACATTTCATTAGAGAATTGTGGGAAGAAAACGAAAGAAATACACATTCATTCTCAATAATCACTTCTCAAATTCACACATTAATCTTAGAATTACTGCAGCTGACATTGTCTGTTACAGCTGTACTGATTTATTTTTTTTGGCGTTTTGTCTGGGATGGTTATGTGTCGGGTTCGACCCTGGACAATGCATTACCAATTGCTTGTTTTCCTTTTCTCTCCTCTAATGAAGTTTTAACTACTCAGGTACTATGCACCTTGATAATCTTTCTCCTTAGGCAGGGAGGGAGGAAGTTGTCGAGCGAGGGAGCCGTGGTTTACTCAAGAAGTTGAAGCGCTTGTCAAGAGAAAGAGGGCGGCTTATGTTAGGATGAGACGTGCAGGCTCAGTTAGGGCGCTTAAGAGTTACAAGCTAGCCAGGAAGGATCTAAAGGGAGGGCTAAGAAGAGCAAGGAGAGGACACGAGAAGTCATTGGCGGATAGGATCAAAGAAAACCCTAAGGCTTTCTATAGGTATATCAGGAATAAAAGAAAGATAAGTGTTAGAACAGGGCCAATCAAGGATAGTAGTGGGAAGTTGTGTGCGGAATCAGAGGAGATAGGGGAAGCGTTAAATGAATATTTTTCGTCAGTATTTACAGTAGAGAAAGACAATGTTGCCGAGGAGATTACTGAGATACAGCCTACTAGGCTAGATGGGATTGAGATTCACAAGGAGGAGGTGTTAGCAATTTTGGAAAGAGTGAAAATAGATAAGTCCCCTGGGCCAGATGGGATTTATCCTAGGATTCTCTGGGAAGCCAGGGAGGAGATTGCAGAGCCGTTGTTGTTGATCTTTATGTCGTCATTGTCGACAGGAGTAGTGCCGGAGGACTGGGGGATAGCAAATGTTGTCCCCTTGTTCAAGAAGGGGAGTAGAGACAGCCCTGGTAATTATAGACCTGTGAGCCTTACTTCGGTTGTGGGTAAAATGTTGGAAAGGGTTATAAGAGATAGGATTTATAATCATCTTGAAAAGAATAAGTTCATTTGCGATAGTCAGCACGGTTTTGTGAAAGGTAGGCCGTGCCTCACAAACCTTATTGAGTTTTTCGAGAAGGTGACCAAACAGGTGGATGAGGGTAAAGCAGTGGATGTGGTGTATATGGATTTCAGTAAGGCGTTTGATAAGGTTCCCCACGGTAGGCTATTGCAGAAAATACGGAAGTATGGGGTTGAAGGTGATTTAGAGCTTTGGATCAGAAATTGGCTAGCTGAAAGAAGACAGAGGGTGTTGGTTGATGGCAAATGTTCATCCTGGAGTTTAGTTACTAGTGGTGTACCGCAAGTTTCTGTTTTGGGGCCACTGCTGTTTGTCATTTTTATAAATGACCTGGATGAGGGTGTAGAAGGGTGGGTTAGTAAATTTGCGGATGACACGAAGGTCGGTGGAGTTGTGGATAGTGTCGAAGGGTGTTGTAGGGTACAGAGGGACATAGATAGGCTTCAGAGCTGGGCTGAGAGATGGCAAATGGAGTTTAATGCGGACAAGTGTGAGGTGATTCACTTTGGAAGGGGTAACAGCAATGCAGAGTACTGGGCTAATGGGAAGATTCTTGGTAGTGTAGATGAGCAGAGAGATATTGGTGTCCAGGTACATAAATCCCTGAAGGTTGCTACCCAGGTTAATAGGGCTGTTAAGAAGGCATATGGTGTGTTAGCTTTTATTAGTAGGGGGATCGAGTTTCGGAGCCACGAGGTCATGATGCAGCTGTACAAAACTCTGGTGAGGCCGCACCTTGAGTATTGCGTGCAGTTCTGGTCACCGCATTATAGGAAGGATGTGGAAGCTTTGGAAAGGGTGCAGAGGAGATTTACTAGGATGTTGCCGAGTATGGAAGGAAGGTCTTACGAGGAAAGGCTGAGGGACTTGGGGTTGTTTTCGTTAGAGAGAAGGAGGAGGAGAGGTGACTTAATAGAGACATACAAGATAATCAGAGGGTTAGATAGGGTGGATAGTGAGAGACTTTTTCCTTGGATGATGATGGCAAACATGAGGGGACATAGCTTTAAGTTGAGGGGTGAAAGATATAGGACAGATGTCAGAGGTAGTTTCTTTATGCAGAGAGTAGTAGGGGCGTGGAACGCCCTGCCTGCAACAGCAGTAGACTCGCCAACTTTAAGGGCATTTAAGTGGTCATTGGATAGACATATGGATGAAAATGGAATAGTGTAGGTCAGATGATCGGCGCAACATCGAGGGCCGAAGGGCCTGTACTGCGCTGTAATGTTCTAATGTTCTAATGTTCTAATGTTCTAAACCGACAGTGTGTAATAAATTGTGTTTTTAGACCATGTGAGGGGTCTGAGGTTTCCTCTGGGCCTTTGTTCTTGCTGAGTTCGGCTTTGAAATTGTTGGGTTTGATTAGCTTTGGGTTTGGGATCTGATCATTGGGTTCTTCAGTGGGTAGATCCACACTGACCTTACTTTTAGCTTTCTGGTGAGGTACACAAGTGCTGTTTACTTTAGGTTATTTTCCCTTCACTTCTCCCTTAACTATGGGAAGGAACATTTTTTTAATCTACCCTATGTCTTTTGCGACATTACTGCTAGCAGGTGTCTATACAGCTTTCACTGCACTCTCCAGCGGCACTTCGACTAGGGGAGGCATCGCCCTCACCATTGACATGCCTTTTTGGGACCTTTCCTTGTCCTTGCACGTTTCTGTAAATGCTGTTAGCAGCCTTTTTAGGGTGCATCTTTGACCTGCATTTAATGAGGAGAGTGTGTGGTCCAATTTATCTAACATTTCAGGGTTGGCTCATCGGAGAGTAGGGGGTTCCAGTTAGGAATACTCCTGGCCCTTCTCTAACCTGTCCTCACTGTCCTTTTCAATCCTCCCCTCCTGACTGTCTGACAGATCTGTACTTGTCTGTCCCCTCCACAGCATTTACTTTTTTTCCTTTGGTCTGGGATGTCAATTAAATAATTTATCTGACTATTCCTTTTGCCACTCGATATGGACCACTGAACTGGGCTTTAAGGGGTTCGCCGTGCATTGGGAGTATTAACAATACATGGTTTCTGGGTTGCCATGTTCTAGACTTGGCATTTCTGTCTGCTTACCTTTTCATAGCTGCCTGTGAGATCTTTTGCTGTTACTGAGCCATTGCACAGCCTCTCGTGAGCTGCTCCCAGAGCACGGAAATGTGGTCTAACATGGAAGACTCATCCCTGTGTCCCAAAAACGTCTTCTTGATTAATTTAAGAGGACCACTCACCTCGTGTCCATAAACTAATTCAAAGAGACTAAAGCCAGTGGAATCATTAGATAAGTCTCGGTAACCAACAGGAGAAATCCCATCCCTTTGTCCCAGTCATGGGATTGCTCATTGCAGTATGTCCTGATCATTGTCTTTCGGGTCTGGTGGTACTGCTCCAAAGCCCATTGTGACTGTGGATGGTAGGCTGAGGACTTTATTTATTTACTTATTTTATTTATTTAGAGATGCAGCACTGAAATAGGCCCTTCAGCCCACCGAGTCTGTGCCAACCATCAACCACTCATTTATACTAATCTTACATTAATCCCATATTCCTACCACATCCCCACCATACCTCAACTCCCCTACCACCAACCTATACTAGGGACCTATCAAGCTGAAAATCTTTGGCTGTGGGAGGAAACCGGAGCACCTGGTGAAAACTCATGCGGTCACAGGAAGAACTTGCAAACTTCGCACAGGCAGTACACAGAATCGAACCCGGGTCGCTGGAGCTGTGGGGCTGCGGTGCTCCAGATTACCCATGACCTTTTCAAAAATACTGGACATAAAATGTGTGCCCTGATCCGACTGGATCTCAGCAGGAAGCCCATATAGGGTAAAGAATTGAGTTAGCCCCTTCACGACTTCCTTGGCAGAGATAGTTCTTCGGGCGAATGGCCTCTGGGAATCGGGTCACCACATCCATAATGGTGAGAAGATACTGGTTGTCCCGTTATATTTTCAGCAGGGGCCCCACACAATCTACCAGCATTCTGCTGAAGGGTTCCCACAACCTGGCACGTGAGACCAATTCTACCGAACTCCACCACATCTTTGTGGAATTGTTGCCAGTCAAAATGCTGTCTTCTGCGGTCTTCGATTTTTCATATACTGACATGTCCATCCATTAGAGGTTCGTGGGCCATTGTTAATATTTCTTTAAGGGACTTCAGCGGCACCACTATCTGGTGAACATCTGTCCACTCTTCATCCACTGTTCTGTGAGGAGGTCTCCACTTCCTCATTAGCTCCTCATTCTTTAAATAGTAACAGTCTGCAACTCCCTCTGCTTCAGTTTTGGTTTTTACAGTCTGTGCTATTTTTTAACGTTGGGTCGGGTTGTGGAGCCTCAAAAAAGGAAGAACTGTTTAACACATCCTTTGGGTCCTCTAACTTCCCAACGAAGGTTTCAGACAACCAGACAGTAGGGTCATCCGTCTGCAGTGTCAGTTCTGGGGATTGTTTGGCCATGGACCGAGTCACCACACAATCAGGGATTTCTGCTGTAACTACTCTGTCTCCCGGACCTCTTTTGGTCTCTCTAGAACTACTGGGGAAGCTGCCACCTTATCCCCTGTCAGATCATTACCCAGGAGCAGTTCGACCCATCAATCAGTAAACTAGGGACAATCCGCATGGTAAAGGGTCATGAAACTGGGTCAAACTCTAAGTGCACCGGATATAAGTGTATGGACATATACTGTCTTCCGATACCATTCACTAACGCTCTAGCATTCACTACACTTTCTTTTTCCCAGCAGAAGGATTGGCTGGCCCCTGCATCCATGAGTATGACTATTGGTTTAATTCCCTCACTCAAGGGGTATGGTTTCACTTTTCCTTCGGATACAAATTCCTGGTAGCTCTCAAGGATTTTGTTTATTTTTCCCGCCCTCTCTGTGGTAGGTTTAATGGGTCTGACTGCCACAGTTGGAGGCACAGCCTGATCTGTTGTGATTTCCATCAGGGCCCTTTTTCCTGCTATGATCTGGTGGACCCTGATTAATCCTCCAGGTTTTCCCCATCACTTGCATCATTCAGCTCGATGGCGACCTACCTTATTACACTGGAAACACACAGGTCTTCGGCCGTTTCTACTGCTCTCAGTACCGTCCTATTTGACCTGAGGATGGACCCCCGTGTGTCCAGCATTTCCTCTTTGCCCTTGGCTGTTCGGGTTTCTATAACCCCCCCCCCCCCCCCCCATCATTTATTCTCGGGTCTTTGTGGTGACCAGGGAAGTGTTTCCCTTTGGGGTTACGGCTTTGTGTACAAGGAAAAATTCATCACCAGAATTGCAACTTGTCCAGCTCTTTGAACCCTTTGTTCCTCTTTGTGGGTTTTAATGGTAGGGGGAGCGAGTTTGTGAACTCCTTGAGATGGATCACCACTCTGAGGTTTCGATATGTGGGCTGTAATATGAGTGTTTCTATCCACTGGTCAAAAGTAAACACAAAAACTGACTTTAAATATTCTTTAGCTACCTAAAAATGAAACATTTGGCGAAGACAAATGTGGGTCCAATACAGGCAGTGTCAGGGGAATGTACAATGGTGAATAGAGAAATGGCAGTGAAACTAAATGATTACTTTGTGTCTGCCCTCATTGAGGAAGATACAAGGAAATTTCCAGAATTAGAGATCCAAGGGATTAGGGAGATTGAGGAAGTGAAGGAAATTAATATTAGTCAGAATGTTGTATTGGAGAAATTAATGGGGCTGAAGTTTGATAAGGCGCCAGGATCTGATATTCTGCATCCCAGGGTGTGGGAAGAGATAGCTATGGAGATGGTGGCTGCATTGGTGATCATCTTCAAAAATTCTATAGATTCTGGAGCGGTTCCTGCAGATTGGAAGGTAGCAAATGTCACCCCACTATTTAAGAAGGGAGGGAGAGAGAAAACAGGGAATTATAGACCTGCTCTCATACATCAGTCGTTGGGAAAATGCTGGGATTTTATTCTAAAGGATGTGATAAATGGACAGTTGGATAATAATCTGTTTGGGCATCGCAAACATGGATTTATGAATGAGAAATCATGTTTGGCGAACCTGTTGGAGTTTTGTTGGGCATGCTACTAACAGAATTGATAAAGGGGAGTCGGTGGACGTGTTATACTTGGATTTTCAGAAGGATTTTGATAAAGTCCCCCACAGGAGGTTGGTTAGCAACATTAAAGCACATGGGATAGGAGGTAATATACTGGCATGGATTAAAGATTGGTTAATAGGCAGAAAACAGAGAGTAGGAAGAAACGGGTCGCTCTCACTGTGGCAGCTGTGACTGGTTGGGTACCGCAAGGATCAGTACTTGGGCCCCAGCTGTTAACAATATATGTCAATGATTTGGATGTGGGGACCAAATGTAGTATTTCCAAGTTCGCAGATGACACAAAACTAGGTGGGAATGCATGTTGTGAGGTAGATGCAATGCGTCTTCAAGGGGATTTGGACAGACATTGTGACTGGGCAAGAACATGGCAAATGGAATGTAATATGGGCAAATATGAGTTATCCACATTGGTAAGAGGAACAGATGTGCAGAGTATTTCTTAAATAGTGAAAAATTAGGAAGTGTAGATGTACAAACGGACCCGGGTGTCAGTTAATCACTGAAAAAGATGCAGGTGCAGCAAGCAATTAGGAAGGCTAATGGTCTGTTAGCCATTATCAGGAGATGATTTGAGTACAGGAGTAGTGAAGTCTTGCTTCATGTGTATAGAACCTTGCTTAGACCACACCTGGAATATTGTGTGCATTTTGGGTCACTTTACTTTAGGAAGGATATTATTGCCATCGAGGGAGCGCAATGAAGGTTCACCAGACTTGTTCCCGGGATGGTGGGAATGTTCTATGAAGAGAGATTGGGGAAACTGGGCCTGTATTCTCGAGAGTTTCAAAGAATGTGTCGGGATCTCATTGAAACGTACGAAATAATTAAAGGGATAGACAGCGTAGACGTATGGACGAAAATTCCCCTGGTTGCGGAGGCTGAAACTAATGGATACAATTTCAAAATAAGGGGGAAGCCATTTAGGACAGAGACGAGGAGAAAACTTTGACTCAGAAGTTTCTGAATCTTTGGAATTCTGCATCCCAGGCGGATGTGGAATCTCAGTCGTTGAGTATATTTAAAGTATAGATTGACAGATTTCTAACTACAAATGACAAAAAAGGGGATATGGAGATTATGTGTGAAAAAGGCATTAAAGTGGATGATCAGCCATGGTCATATTGAATGGTGGAGCAGCCTCAATGGGCTGAATGGCCTACTCCTGCTCCTATGTCCCGATGTTCGGAAGCAGCTTAACTCTTTCAAACTCGAGGTCAGTTTAGTCAGGCTGCTTTCTGAGGGTTTGGAATGTTTGATGGTACACTTCCGGTATTATTTCATGTACACCCAGGATAGCAATTTTAATCATCTCATAATCTGATCAACTTTCATCTGGCAACAGTGAATAAATCTCATGGGATTTTCCTGTTATTTTGTTTTGTGAAAACAGTGTCCAGCTCTCTGACGGCCATTTCAGTTGCATTACAAGCTTTTCACAATTGACGAAAAATTCTGCCACATCCTCCTCATTGAACTTTGTCATGAACTGGGAGAACTTTAAGAGATCAGCACATGGTCCTGAGCTAAGGGCAGCTCCCACACTAGCTGTGCCTTCACTGGGTGTATGGGTCTCCCTCTAGTTGTTTGAGCTGCCTTAACTCCCTTTCCTCATTCTCATTCTGGAACACTCTTACTTTTACCCTTTCTTGACACTCACTCTGCTCCTTCTCGCTCTCTCTGGAATTCTAATTCTAGTCTATCCTGTTCTAGTTTTACCTTAGCTAACATTACTCTATCTGTTAGTGATTCTAACCCTGTTTGAGTCTTCAGCTTCAAGTGAAATATGGTTGGCCAAAAGTCTTAGGATTTCGGGTTTCCTACCTTTTGGACGGATAGTAATCCCTAACTGTCCAGCTACATTACTCAACTTTTCAACAGACAGACGTTTTAACCCGTACCAAGTTACTTCACTCTGTATGCAACTCCTTTATTGGGAATGTAACTCCTTTAGTCAGAAAGGGAGGGAAACAGAAAACAGGAAACTACAGGCAAGTTAGCATCACATCTGTCTGAGGTAAAATGTTAGAAGCTATTATCAAAGACAGTGTAGCCGGCACTTAGAAAAGTTCAACGTAATCAGGCAGAATCAAAATGGTTTTATGAAAGGGAAATCATGTTTAATCAATTTGTTGGAGTTCTTTGACGAGGTACCATGTGCTGTGGAGAAAGGGGAACCGGTTGATGTACTGTACATAGATTTCCAGGAGGCAATTGATAAGGTGCCACATCAAAGGTTTTGTGAAAATAAAAGCTCATGGTGAAGGGGGTAACATGTTGGCATGGATAGAAGATTGGTTAGCTAACAGAAAACAGGCAGTAGGCATAAATGGGTCACTTTCTGGCTGGCAAGATGTAACGAGTAGTGTGCCACAGGGATCAGTGCTGGGACCTCAACTTTTTACAATTTATATAAATGACTTGGATGAAGAGACCGAAGGCATGGTTGCTAAATTTGCTGATGATACAAATATGAGTAAGAAAGTAACATGTGACGGGGACATAAGGAGGCTGCAAATGAATATAGATAGGTTAAATGTGTGTGTGAAGACCTGGAAAATGGAGTATAATGTGGGAAAATGGGAAATTGTCCATTTTGGCAGGAATTATAAAAAAAGAAGCATATTATCTAATGGTGAGAGATTGCAGAGCTCTGAGATGCAGAGGGATCTTGGTGTCCGTGTGCATGAATCACAAAAGGTGAATATGCATGTTCAGAAAGTAATTAGGAAAGCTAATAGAATGTTATCGTTTATCGCAAGGATAATTGAATACAAAAGTAAGGATGCTATGCTTCAGCTATAGAGGGCATTGGTGAGACCACATCTGGAGTACTGTGTACATTACTGGTCTCCTTATTTAAGGAAGGATGTAAATGCATTGGAAGCAATTCAGAAAAGGTTTACCAGACTAATACCTGGAATGGGTGGACTGTCTTATGAGGGAATATTGGAAAGGCTCGGCTTATATCCACTGGAATTTAGAAGGGTAAGAGGAGACTTGATTTGAACATCTAAGATCATGAGCGGTCTTGACAGGTTGCATGTGGAAAGATGTGTGTATCTTGGTGTATCTAGAATTAGGGGGTCACTATTTAAAAATGAGGGCCTGCCCATTTAAAACAGAGATGAGGAGAATTTTTTTTCTCTGAGGGTTGTGAGCCTTTGGAATTCTCGTCCTCAAAAGGCAGTGAAAGAGAGACTTTACGTACGTGTAAGGCAGAGATAGATAGATTTTTGATAAGCAAGGGGGTGAAAGATTATCGAGGGTAGGTGGTAATGTGGAGTTGAGGTTTCAATCAGATTGGTCATTATCTTATTGAATGGCAGAGCAGGCTTGAGGGGCCGAGTGGCCTACACCTGCTCCTAATTCATATGTTCATATGTTCGTCTGCTCTGTCTTCGAACGTGGGCATTTCAGTGTTCCAGCAGTGAAAGCCACAATAAAACCTTCATTGACATTTTAAGTTTTTTCTCAAGATCAATTGTATTTCCTACTTCCAATTTCTCATTTGTTATTGGTTTACGATCACTCGAACCTCCAGATTTCTGTGACAGCCAGGTGAGGAGGGGTCCCAGGCTCCCCTCTTGTCTTATATCTTATTTCACCACAACAGAGTTTATTCCTTTTTAGCAGTGGACCAGCTGACCAACTCAGTGAGTGTTTTACCTTTTATCTTTGATGTGATCGTGAAAGAGCCAACAGGAGAGGTTTTACTGAGCTTAAACAAGAGGTGAGTTTATTATACTTAACAATCTAAGCTGTATCTAAATAAAATAATAAGAAAATACGCTTCACATTCACGCACACACTCACACGAGAATCACACACAAATAAATTAGAGTAAGAAATAAATTTGAGATGGATTAGTGTCCAGAATGAATAAATTTTAAAGAAAAACGTCTGTGACGTTGGATAATTCTCTGGTCTGCATTTTCCCACCTTTAGTTATGCGTTTCATGTCATCTGCAAGAGTTGAAATTATGTTTTTTTTTTACGTATACGTTTGTGTCATTTATATATCTATCTATATGCCAGGAACAGCACTGGTTCTAATACTGAAACCTGCAAAACAGCACTGCATACTCCCCCTCCACCAGTCTGAACAATGTCTGTTCACCACTTCTCTCTGCTTTCTGTCCCTGAGTCAGTATCATATCCACACTGTCACTGTCACATTAATCCATATGTTCCATTTTTCATAACAAGTCTATGAAATGGCATTTGATCACCGGCCTTTTGAAAGTCTGTACACATAACACAAAACATGTTGTCCTCATCAACACTCACAGTTATGTCATCAACGAACTTGATTAAGATTATCAGACATGATTTTCCATTAAACTATCCATGCTGTTTGTCATTTATTATCCCATGTTTTCACAAGAAAGATAGATTTTTGTGCTGGGTTCTGGCCTCTTGTAATTTCCAACCACCGACATTAGACTGACTGGTCAGTAGTTACAGGATTTATCTAATCTCTCCTTTTGCAACAGGGAGTAACATTTACAGCCCTCCAGTCCTCTGTCATGACTCCCATATCCAAGGAGGATTGGAAGACTCTGACCAGTGCCTCTGCTATTTCCACCATTCCTTCCCTCAGCAACCGTCTCCATTGTTTTATCAAAGAACTGCATCAAGTTTAACTTACCACCACCTCTCTCCTCTCCTCCACTGTTGTTAAATTATCAAACTGCTTATCTGATATCCAGTACTGGATGAGCAGAAATATCCTCCAATTAAATATTGGGAAGATTGAAGCCATTGTTTTCCCTGCCTACTCCAACTCTGTTCCCTTGCTATTGATTCCATGGTAACCGTCTGAGATTCAGACAGTCTGTTTGCAACCTTGGTGTCATATTCGGGACAGCATTAATAGGCACATGGACAAATGTGGGTCAATTAAGGAAAATCAGCATGGATTTGTTCAGGGGAAAATGGTGTTTAACAAACTTACTGGCGTTTTTTGAAGAGGTAAAAAGGAAGCCTGATGAGGGCAATGCTGTGATGTGGTGTAAATGGAATTCCAAAAAGCATTTGATAAAGTGTCACACAACAGAATTGTGAGCAAAGGTACAGCTAATCAAATGAAAAGGACAGTAGCAACATGAAACTAAACTGGTTGAGTGACAGGAAACAGAGATTAGTGATTAATGGATGCTTTTCGGGCTGGAGAAAAGTTTGTAGTGGAATCAAAACAAAATACTGCAGATGCTGGAAATCTGAAATAGAATCAGAAAGTGCTGGAAATACTCAGCAGTGTCTGTGGAGAGTGAAACAGAGTTAATGTTCCAGGCTTGTGACCTTTCATCAGAACTGGCTTAGGTTAGAAATGTAATAGGTTTTAAGCAAGTGAAGTGGGAGTGGAGGGTGTAAACACAAGGACACAAATGTAGCCATGAGAGCAGGGGTGGGGGATGGAGTGTGTTGAAATGACAAGCGAGCGGAAGCTCGGGGTCATGCTTTTGGACTGAGCGGAGGTGTTTCACAAAGCGGTCACCCAATCTGCGTTTGACCTGCTGTGGTGTTCCAGTGAACATCAATGCCAGCTCGAGGAACAGCACCTCATTGTCCATTCTACAGACTTCTGGAGTAAACATTGAGTTCAATAATTTCAGAGAATGACTGGTCCATTTTTATTATTATTTTGTTTCATCAGTTATTTTTTACCATGTGCCAGACTTAAACTGGGATTTTTATGTTGGTGCTTTTAGCTCGGGCTGTTCATTAGTCTGTCATTTAACACCTGCTCTGCACTAATGCTTTGTCTTTCACCACACCATGAGCACACTCTCTTTGCCTTTGCCCCATGACCTCCTGGTCAGTTAATCTCTCTGACCCTCTGTTCTATCAACACCCCTTTTGCTCCATTTTGCCCCATCCCTGCTTTATCTGCTTCAAACTTGATATTTCTAACCTTTTCCAGTTCTGATGAAAGATCACAGACCTGAAACATTAACTCTGTTTCTCTCTCTCAACTCAGATGGTGCCAGACCTGTTGAGTATTTCCAGCACGTTAAGTTTTTTTATTTAAGATTTGAGGTGGAGGTCCCCGGGGATCAGTGTTGGGACCCTTTTTCTTCCTGACATATATTAATGACCTGGACCTTGGTGTACAGGGCACAATTTCAAAGCTTGTAGATGATGCAAAAGTTGGAAACATTGTGAACTGTTAGGAGGATACTATAAAACTCAAAAAGGACATAGACAAATTGGTGGAATGGGCAGACAGGTGGCAGATGAAGTTCAATGTGGAGAAATGTGAAGTGATTCATTTCGTAGGAAGGACATGGAGGGAAAATATAGAATAAAGGTTACAATTCTGAAGGGGGTTCAGGAGCAGAGGGACCTGGGTGTATATTTTAGATTAGATTAGAGAGACAGCACTGAAACAGGCCCTTCGGCCCACCGAGCCTGTGCCGAACATCAACCACCCATTTATACTAATCCAATATTCCTACCAAACATCCCCACCTGTCCCTATATTTCCCTACCACCTACCTATACTAGTGACAATTTATAATGGCCAATTTACCTATCAACCTGCAAGTCTTTTGGCTTGTGGGAGGAAACCGGAGCACCTGGAGAAAACCCAGACACAGGGAGAACTTGCAAACACCACACAGGCAGTACCCAGAATCGAACCCGGGTATATGTGCATCGGTCATTGCAGGTGGCAGGACAGGTTGAGAGAGTTTTTCATAAAGCCTACAGTATCCTGTTGCATGGAATACAAGAGCAAGGGGGTGGTTTTGAACTTGTATAAGACACTAGTTCGGCCTCGGCTGCAGTGTTGCGTATAGTTCTGAGCACATTAGATAACGTGAAGATATTGGAGAGTGTGAAAAAACATTCACAAGAATAGTTCCAGGGATGAAGAATACCAGTTATGAAGATAGACTGGAGAAGTTGGAACATTTTCCTTGGAGAAGAGAAGGCTGAGAGGAGATTTGAAAAACGTCTGCAAAATTATGAGGTGTCTGGACACAGTTGATAGGGAAAAACTGTTCCCACACCTGAAAGGATCGAAAACGAGAGGACAAAGAATTAAAGTAATTGGTAAAAGCAGCAGAAGTGACATGAGGAAAAAATGTTCATACAGCGAGTGCTAAGGTCTGGAATGCACTGCCTGAGAGTGTGGTGTAGGCAGATTCAATCGAGGCATTCAGGAGGAAATTGGATAGCTATCTGAAAAGGAAGATTGTACAGAGTTACAGGAAGAAGGCAGGGGAGTGACACTAGATGAATTGCTCGTTTGGAGAGCCAGTGCAGACACGATGCACAGAATGGCGACCTTCTGTGCTGTAACAATTCTGTGACTCTGTGGCATTCGACCACAAAATGAGTTTCCAACCTTATATTCGTGCCATCACTATGACCACCTATTCCCACCACAATAACATCGCCCAACTTCACCCCTGTCTCATCTCATCTGCTACTGAAGCTCTCATTCATGCTTTCATTACCTGTAGACTAGACAATTCAAACTCACTCGCCCACATTCTACTATCTGTAAACTCGAGGTCATCTAAAACTCTGCTTCCTGTGTGTTAACTCACAACAAGTCCCATTCCCCGATCACTGACCTACATCAGCTCACTGTCAAACAATGTCTTTATTTTAAAATCCTCAACACGTTTTCAAATCCCTCCATTGCCTCATCCCTCACTATCTCTGTAATCTCCTCCTGCCCGACAACCCTCTGATATATCTCTGCTCCTCCAATTCTGGCCTCTTGTGCATTCCTGATTTTATTTACTCCACCATCGCTGGCCGCACCTTCAGTTGTCTCGGTCCCGAGCTCGGGAATATCCTCCCTACACAGCTCTACCTCTCCACCTCGCTTGTATCCTTTCAGACACTCCTTTAAATCCATCTCGTTGACCAAGCTTTTGGTCTCCTAACCTAATATCTACATTTGTGGTTCAGTGTTATACTTTGTTTCATAATGCTGCTGTGAAGTACCTTGGGATAAGTTCTTGTTGAAGTTTTCCAGACATGATTTGTCATTAGCATATCCGTGCTGCTTGAAATTTATTATGCTATGTTTTTCCAACCAACGAATATTTCTGTTCTGGGTTGTGAAATTTCCCCACCACTGACGTCAGATGGACTGGACACTACAGGGTCTACTCCATCTCTCCATTTGTAATCAGGGTGTAACATTTACAACCCTCCAGTCCTCTGTCACCACTCCCATATCCAAGGAGAATTGAAAAATTATGTCATGTGCCTCTACCAGTTCCACCATTCCTTCCTTCAGCAATCCTTATACATCCCATCCCTACTGGGTAAATGTTCTACTTTATTCTGGTACAAAAGGTGTTGGATTGAAAGGGGTTAACTGAAACTGTTTGTTTAGTGACTGTAATTAATGTCAGTCTCCATGGACTCTAATTGTGTCACTGGAGGGTTTCCCTCTTCTATTAATAAGGGACTGCTTTCAATGTGTTATTCCATAGTGTTAGCGGGAGCATCAGCCCCAGCACTAACAGGGATCAATAGCTCCAGAGAGAGGGAGATGATAGATCAGAATCTGAGAACAATAGATTGAAATGTTACAACAATGGTTCAGAATCTGAGAACAATTGACTGGAATGTTACAACAATGGTTCAGAATCTGAGAACAATTGACTGGAATGTTACAACAATGGTTCAGAATCTGAGAACAATTGACTGAAATGTTACAACAATGGGTCAGAATCTCAGGACAATAGACTGGAATGTTACAACAATGGGCAGGAGTTTCATCGGGGAGTTTGACTCTCTTTCTGCAAATTATGGTCGGTTCTCATTAGACTATCGGATCTATCTCGCATTGAAGATTATGCAACACTTTTACTATCCTATCCTTGCTATTATCGGTGTCCCTGGTAAGTCTCTCCATCTAGCTATGAATGTTATAAACTAAGTTTAGCAACATTAATGTTCTTCTCATTTACTCTGCCCTCCTTGCTGCATTTGTTATCCCTGGCAAAACTCTATCTCCGGCTATGAGATCTATAAACCATTGCTACTTGTATTAGAGTTCATGTAAGTTACTCTACCATCTTTTCTGCTGTTGCTGCCCCTGCTAAGTCCCTATTTCCCGCTAAGTGATCTGTTAACTCTGTTTCACTGAAATAATGTTCTTCCAATTTAAATTTTGGGAAGAGTGGAGCTCGTGCCATCAGTCTCCATATGAAATTCTGTCCTTATCCATGAACACGTTCCCCTAACTGGCTAATATCTGAGGTTGAAACAGACAGTTTGCATCCTCTGCGTTCTATGTAACCCTGAGCTGAGTTTTGACCCCTTAATCTCTCCAGGACCAACCTTGCCGACTAGCAGCTCTGTAATATCACCCGTCTGCCTCAGCTCATCTGATACATAAATCCTCATCTGTGCCCTTGTTAACACAGATAGAAACACATAGAAACACACATAGAAAATAGGAGCAGGAATAAGCCATTCGGCCCTTCGAGCCTGCCCAGCCATTCATTATGAGCATGGCTGATCATCCAACTCAATGACTTGTTCCCGCTTTCCCCCATATCCTTTGATCCCTTTCATCCTAAGAGCTATATCGAGCTCCTTCTTGAAAACATGCAATGTTTTGGCCTCAACTGCTTCCTGTGGTAGCGAATTCCACAGGCTCATCACTCTCTGGTTGGAGGAATTTCGCATCTCAGTCCTGAAAGGTTTACTTCATATCCTTAGACTATGACCCCTGGTTCTGGACTCCCCCACCATCGGGGTCATCCTTCCTGTATCTGCTTTGTCAAGTCCAGTTAGAATTTTATAGGTTCCTATGAGATCCCGCCATCATTCTTCTGAACTCCAGCGAACATAATCCAAACCGACTCAATCTCTCCTCATACGTCAGTCCCGCCATCCAGGGAATCAATCTGGTACACCTACAGCAAGAACATCCTTCCTTAGATAAGGAGACCAAAGCTGCACACAATATTCCACGTGTGGCCTCACCAAAGCCCTGTATAATTGCATCCCTGCTCCTGTACTCGAATCCTCTCGCTGTGAAGGCCAACATACCATTTGCCTTCTTTACTGTCCTTTGCACCTGCATGCTTACCTGCAGTGACTGGTGTACAAGTACACCCAGCTCTCCTTGCATATTCCCCTCTCTCAGTTTATAGCCATTCAGATAATAATCTGCCTTCCTGTTTTTGCTACCAAAGTGGATAACCTCACATTTATCCACATTGTACTGCTTCTGCCATGCATTAGCCCACTCACTCAACTTGTCCAAATCGCCCTGAATCCTCTCTTCATCCTCCTCACAACTTACCATCCCACCCAGTTTTGTGTCTTCTGCAAATTTGGAGATATTACATTTATTTCCCTCATCGAAATCAGTAATATATATAGTGAATAACTGGGGTCCTAGCACCGATCCCTGAGGTACCCAACTCATCACTGCCTGCCATTCGGAATAAAAGACCCATTTATTCCTCCTCTCGGGTTTCCTGTCTGCCAACCAATTTTCTATCTATCACAATACACTAGCACCAATCTCATGCGCTTTAACTTTACACGCTAATCTCTTTTGTGGGACTTTGACGAAAGCCTTCTGAAAGTCCAAATAAACCACATCCACTGGCTCCCCCTCATCAACTCTACTGGTTACATCCTCGAAGAATTCTTGTAGATTTGCCAAGCATGATTTCCGTTTCGTAAATCCATGCTGGCCCTGTCCGATTCGACCACTTTTCTCCAAGTGCTCTGCTATAAAATCGTTGATAATGGACTCTAGAACTTTCCCCGCTACCGACGTCAGGCTGACTGGTCTATAATTCCCTGCTTTCTCTCAACCTCCCTGGGGTTACTTTGGCTACCCTCCAATCTGTAGGAAATGTTCCAGAATCTATAGAATCTTGTAAGATGACCACCAATACGTCCATTATTTCTGGGACCGCTTCCTTCAGTACTCTGGGATGTAGATTATCAGGCCCTGGGAATTTATCGATTCAATACCATCAATTTTCCCAACACCATTTCTCTACTAATACAGATTTCCTTAAGTTACTCTCTCGCACTAAACCCCGTGTTCCCCAACATTTCTGATATGATATTTGTGTGCTTATTTGTGAAGACAGAACCAAAGTATGCATTTAGTTGGTTAGCCATTTCTTTGTTCCCCATAATTAATTCCCCTGTTTCTGACGGTAAGGGACCTACATTTGTCTTGACCAATCTTTAAATCTGTTAAATCCACTCTTGACTATTCCAATTATATCCTGGTCACCCTCCCAGTTATAAACCTCGATAAAGCACAGCCCATCTAGAACCTGCTGCCTGTAAACTAATTCACATCAAATCCTGATCACCCCTGTGCTCACTGATCTACTTTGGCTCCGGGACTGGCAGCACCTTAAATTTAATATTTTCATTCTTGTGTTTGAACCTCACCCTCAATTAGTCCCATTGCCCTGTCCATTCCCATATTTCTGCCTTCAAGTCATTTCTTCAATTCCCATTTGAAAGAAGGCTTCTTTCCCTCTGTTTCTGTCTATGGCAGGTATTCTCAGCTCTGCAGTGCCACTGGGCCCAATGCCATGGACGTTTGGATCCATGAAATGGTATGAGCTGAGCTGCCGATCACTTCCAGTGCTCCAGGCCTGGACAGGGCTCTTGTCCCTGTTCACCAAGTATGTGCTGGTAGTGTGCAGAGGGATTTGATCTGACACCAATCAGCCATTCCAGCAGCTTTGCTATACGTCTTTGATATGAAGTGATGCGGGAGGGGGTGGGGGGGGGGGTACATTGAGCAGTGTGAGAGGTTGGTGGCGTTGAGTGTATGAGATGCCATGTGGAGACGACTTCACTGACATTGACCAACAGTGTGAGCTCATTAAACTTCTTCTGGCACTGCTGCCAGGTCCTCGGGGCCAGACCTCTTGCATTGACCTCCCTGGCCACCTGCTCCCATTCCCTTCGGAAGACGTTTCTTAAGGGTCTCCGCCCCACCCCACAGAAACATGGCCTCTCTCCTACGGTCACCCTCCATGACTAAGGCCTCCAGCACCACAGCTGTGAACAGCAGAGCCCTCTTTCTGTCCTTGTATTCCATTTACCTCGTCTCCAATTGCAGCATTCACAGTCAGCAGCAGCAGCCTTCTGTGATTCAGTACAGCTTCCCTTTAAGAGGGACAGACTAGCTTTAAGAGCTGAATCCTGGCTGAAGCACGTGCCAGCCTCACACACAGTTAGGTCCATGTTAAGCTTGCAGATAGACAGCAGTGCGGGTCACCCTGGGCAGCACGTATAATTCATGAAAATGAGGAGACAGCAGGAAGCTTGTGTGTCACCTGCCTCAACAGGAACGGGCACGGGCAGATCACGAATCACAACCCCTACCCCTGAAAACTGGTACAAACTTCTCTTCCACTCTGTCTCTATTTTCCTTCCCCTCTTTCACCCTTTCTCCCTCTCTCTGTGTGTCTCCTGTGCATACAATCAGAGATTGATGCAGCACAGAAGGAGGCTATTCGGTCTGTTGTGTCAGTGCTGTCTCTTTGAAAGAGATATCTAATTAGTTCCACTCCCTCCTCTTTCCCCAGACTCCTATTGTTTTTTTTCCTTGTCATGTTTTTGTTAAATTCCCTTTTGAAAGATATCATTGAATCTGCTTCTACCATGATTTCAGGCAGTCAAATCCAGATCACAACCATAGAACGATAGGCCCAAATATCCATGGAATTGTTACGGCACAGAATAAGGTTATTCAGCCCATCGTGTCTCTGCTGGCTGAAAGAAACTAGTCGCCCAATCTAATCCCATCTTCCAGCCGCTGGTCCATGGCCTTACCAGTTACAGCACCTCAGGTGTAGGTCCAGGTACCTTTTAAAATAATTGATGGCTTCTGGCTCCATCACCGTTCCTGGCATTGAATTTCAGACACCCACTACCCTCTGGGTGAAAAGGTTTTCCCTCATGTCCCCTCTGATCCGTCTACCAATCACTTTAAATCTGTGCCCCCTGGTAATTGACCTCTCTGCTAGGGGAAACAGGTCCTTCCTGGCTACTCTACCTGGGCCCCTCATAATTTTGTACACCTTAATTAAGTCACCCCTCAGTCTCCTCTGTTCTAAAGAAAACAATCTTAGCCTATCCAATCTTTCATCATGGATGCAATTTTCCATCACTGGCAACATTCTTGAAAATATTCTCTGTACTCTCTCCAAAGCAATTATGCCCTTCCTGTAATGTGCTGACCAGAACAATACACAATACTCCAGCTGTGGCCTAACCAGTGTTTTATACAATTCCAGCATTACATCCCTACTTTTGTATTCTATATATCGGCCAGTAAAGGAAAGCATTCCATATGCCTTCTTCACCTCTCTGTCTACCTGTCCTGCCGCCTTCCAGGACCTGTGGACATAAATTCCAAGGTCTCTAACTTCTTCTACCCCTTTCACTATCATCCTGTCTGTTGTGTATTCCCTCGCTTTATTTGCCCTTCCCAAATGCATTACCTCACAGTTCCCCAGATTGACTTCCATTTGCCACTTTTCCATCCACTCAACCAAACCATTTAAACCATTGATATCATTTTGGAGTCTACAGCTATCTTCTTCACTATTAACTACAAGACCAATTTTTGTGTCATCAGCAAATTTTCCATTCATACCTCCCGGATTTAAGTCCAAATCATTAATATACATCACAAATTGCAATGGACCCAACACTGAGACCTGTGGAACGCCACTGGAGACCGCTTTCCATTCGCAAAAAACATCTGTCGACCATTACCTTTTGTTTCCTGACATTGATCCAATTTTGGATCCAACTTGACACATTCCCCTGTATCTCGTAAGCTTTTACTTTTCTGAACAGTCTGCCACGTGGGACTTTACTAAAATCCATGTCGACCACATCCATTGCACTACCTTTATCAATCCTTCTTGCTACTTCCTCACAAAACTTAATTATGTGAGTAAGGCAAGACCTTCCATTAACAAATCCATGCTGACTATCCCAGATTAATCTTTGCCTTTCTAAGTGACAGTTCATCGTAGCTCTGAGAATTGATTCTAATAATTTGCCCACCGATATCCGACTAAAGGCCTGCTCGGGTCTGGAAATAAAACCCGACCGAACCCGACAGAACAACATCGGACCCGAGTCCGAGCCGGCCCGAGCCTGACCCGACCATATTGCACTCACTGTACTTAGCATTTTTGGATGGAATGGAAGGAAGCTGCAGCATGAGCGCGGTGACATCATAGAAACACTCACTTTCTCACTGCGCAGACTCAGAGTCTGTTGAGTCCCCAGATGCACCATTCCCTCCTTGACGTCCCAGACTCCCAGCTCAGGCAGGCTTTTCAAATTTTGATGCTTACTAACTCTACTTCCCTTTTCCTCACAGCCGATCCAAATGTAGTACTGTGTGTGTCCGACCCAACCCGAGTCCGAAAGCCGGATCCGGAAGAGCGATCCGATCCGTCCCGAACCCGACATATGTCGTCGGGTCTTGTCCGGTTTTGCTCGGGTAGCTGGCCTTGAGCTCAGACTGAAACGCCTATAATTATTTGGCTTATCCTTGGCACCATTTTTAAACATTGGTACTACGTTCACAGACCTCCAATGGTCTGGTACCTCTCCTGTATCTAGTGAGAATCTGAAGATGATCCTCGGAGCATCTGCTATTTCCTCCCTGGCTTCCTTTAATAGCCTGGGATACAATTCATCTGGTCCTGGCGATTTATCCACTTTCAAGGATGTCAGAACCTCTAGTACTTCCTCTCTCATTGTTCTTATCATATCTAATATCTCACAGACCTCCTCTTTAGCTATAATGTCTGCATCATCTCTCTCCTTTGTGAAGACAGAGACTCAGTAAGGACCCTGCCCACATCTTCTGCATCCACGCATAAACTACCTTGTACATCTCTGATATGCCCTCTCCTTTCCTTAGTTATCCTTTTATTCCTAATGTACTGATAAACCATCTTTGGGTTTTCCTTGATTCTACCTGTCAATATTTTTGACGTCCTCTCTTTGCTTTTCTAATTACCTTTTTTACTTCACCCCTGCACATTCTTTACTCCTCTCGGCTTTCTAAAGTAGTGTTTGTTTGTGACTGTCATAAGCATCGTTTATTCTGATTTATCTTACCCTGTATGTTTCCAGATAACCGGGGGCTCTAAATTTGACAACACACTGTGCAAAAAAATTCTCTTCATTTTGCCTCTGATTCTTTGCCCATTACCTTAAATCTGCATAATTTTCATGATGTTGTGAGCACAGTCCTAGCAAATACAGACCAGTTATTTTAACATCAGTGGTGGGTCATGTTTTACAAACAATAATTAGAGAAGAAATCAACAGAAACTTGGAAAGGTTTGAGTTAATGATGGATGGCAAGCACGTATTTGTAGGAACATAAGAGCAGGAGTAGACCATTCAGCCCATGACCCTGCTCCGTGATTCAATTAGATCATGTCTGATCATCTACCAAAATGTCACTTTCCCATGCTATCCCTTGATGCTATTTGTCTCCTGAAATCCATTGATTTCAGTCTTGAACATGCTCAGTGTTGATCTTCCACAGCCTCTGTGTTGGTGAATTCCAAAGATTTACCACCCTCTGAGTGAAGAAATTCTTCTTCATCTCAGTCTTAAATTGCTTACCCCTCATTCTGAGATTATGTCCCCTGGTTCAAGATTCACCACCCAGGGGTGGATCTGCATTCACCCCGTCACCCCCTGTAAAAATTTTGCATGAGATCACTTCTCATTTTTTGAAACCCGGGAGAATACAGGCCCAGTTTTCTCAATCTCTTCTCATCCGACAATCCTGCCATCCTAGGGATTGCCTGCTGAACCTCAGTTTCACTACCTGCATGGCAAATATATCCTTCCTGAGACAAGGAGACCAAGACTGTACACAATACTTCGGGTGCAGTCTCACCAAATGTGTATACAATTGCAGCCAGACATCTTTACTCCTGTACTCAAAACCCCTTGAGATGGAAGCCAACATACCATTTGCCTTCCAAACTGATTGGTGCACCTGCACACTGGCCTTTAGTGACTCATGAACAAGGAGACCCACGTCCCTTTGGAAATCAACACTTCCCAACTTCTCACCAGTCAAAAAATATACTGTCTTTCTGTTTTTGTTTTACCGTAGTGGATCACTTGATACTTATTCATATTATATTCCAGCTGCCATATTCTTGTCCATTCTCTTCGCCAGCCAAATCCGCTTGAAGCCTCCTTGCATCCTCCTCACAACTAACTTTCCCACCTAGTTTTGTATCATCGGCAAATTTGTAAATATTACATTTGGTCCCCACATCCAAATCATCTATATAGATTGTGAACAGCTGTGGCCCTAGTACTGATCCTTGTGGTATCCCCACTCGTAACAGTCTGCCATCCTAAGAATGACCCGTTTATTCCCATTCTCTCTTTTCTGCATGTTAACCAATCAATCCATGCCAGCATATTACCCCAATCACATGTGCTGTAATTTTGTTTACTAACCTCCTGTGTGGGATCTTATCAAAAGTCTTCTGCAAATCCAAATACACCACACCCACTGGTTCTCCTTTGGTAATGCTGCAAGTAATATCCTCAAAAAACTTCAACAGATTTGTTACACATGATACCCCTTTCATAAATCCCCTTTGACTCTGCCAATTTTATCATTATGTTCCAAGTTCCAGTTATCACATCCTTTACAATAGATTCTCAGATTTCTCCTATTACTGATGTTAAACTAACAGGTGTGTAGTTCTCATTCTCCCTCTCCCACCCTTCTTAAATAGTGGGGTTAGATTTGCTACATTCCAGTCTTCAGGATCTCTTCCAGAATCTATAGAAGATTGAAAGATACCAACCAACACATCCACCATCCCGATTGCCACCAGTTGTTGGGAAAATGCTGGGACTCTATTCCAGAGGATGTGTTAAATGGACAGTTGGATAATAATCTGCTTGGGCATCGTAAACATGGATTTATGAATGAGAAATCATCTTTGACGAATCTGTTGGAGTTTTATTGAGGCTGTTACTAACCGAATTGAGAAAGGGGAGTTGGTGGACGTGTTATACTTTGATTTTCACAAGGTTTTTGATAAAGTCCCCCACAGGAGGTTGGTTAGCAACATTAAAGTACATGGGATAGGAGGTAAATACTGGCATGGATTAAAGATTGGTTAACAGGCAGAAGACAGAGAGTAGGAAGAAACGGGTCATTCTCACTTTGGCAGGCTGTGACTGGTTGGGTACCGCAAGGATCAGTACTTGGGCCCCAGCTGTGAACAAAATATGTCAATGATTTGGATGTGGGGACCAAATGTAGTATTTCCAAGTTCTCAGATGACACAAAACTAGGTGGGAATATATGTTGTGAGGTAGATGCAATGCGTCTTCAAGGGGATTTGGACAGACATAGTGACTGAGCAAGAACATAACAAATGGAATATAATATGGGCAAATATGAGTTATCCACTTTGGTAAGAGGAACAGATGTGCAGAGTATTTCTTAAATAGTAAAAAAATTCGGAAGTGTAGATGTACAAACGGACCCGGGTGTCAGTAAATCACTGAAAACTAACATGCATGTGCAGCAAGCAATTAGGAAGGCTAATGGTCTGTTAGCCATTATCGCGAGATGATTTGAGTACAGGAGTAGTGAAGTCTTACTTCATGTGTATAGAACCTTGCTTAGACCATACCTGGAATATTGTGTACATTTTGGGTCACTTTAGGTAAGGAAGGATATTATTGCCATAGAGGGAGTGCAATGAAGGTTCACCAGACTTGTTCCCGGGATGGCGGGACTGTTCTATGAAGAGAGATTGGGGAAACTGGGCCTGCATTCTCGAGAATTTCAAAGAATGTGTCGGGATCTCATTGAAACGTACGAAATAATTAAAGGGACAGATATCGTAGATGCATGTACGAAAGTTCCCCTGTTTGCGGAGTCCAGAACTAATGGATACAATTTCAAAATAAGGGGGAAGCCACTTGGGACAGAGGTGAGGAGAAAACTTTGACTCAGAGGTTTCTGAATCTTTGGAATTCTGCATCCCAGGCGGATGTGGAATCTCAGTCGTTGAGTATGTTTAAAGTAGAGATTGACAGATTTCTATCTGCAAAAGACAAAACTGGGATATGGAGATTATGTGTGAAAAAGGCATTGAAGTGGATGATCAGACATGGTCATTTGATTGGTGGAGCAGCCTCGATGGGCTGAATGGCCTTCTCCTGCTCCTATGTCCCTATGTTCGGAAGCAGCTTAACACTTTCAAACTCGAGGTCAGTTTAGTCAGGCTGCTTTCGGAGGGTTTGGAATGTTTGACGGTACACTTCCGGTACTATTTCATGTACACCCAGGATAGCAATTTTAGTCATCTCATAATCTGATGAACTTTCATCTGGCAACAGTGAATAAATCTCATGGGATTCTCCTGTTATTTTGTTTTGTAAAAACAGTGTCCAGCTCTCTGCCGGACATTTCGGTTGCTTTACAAGCTTTTCACAAGTGACGAAAAATTCTGCCACATCCTCCTCATTGAACTTTGTCATGAACTGGGAGAACTTTAAGAGATCAGCACATGGTCCTGAGCTAGGGGCAGCTCCCACACTAGCTGTGCCTTCACTGGGTGTATGGGTCTTCCTCTAGTTGTTTGAGCTGCCTTAACTCCCTTTCCTTATTCTCATTCTGGAACACTCTTACTTTTTCCCTTTCTTGACACTCACTCTGTTCTTTCTCGCTCTCTCTGGAATTCTAATTCTAGTCTCTTCTGTTCTAGTTCTACCTTAGCTAACATTACTCTATCTGTTAGTGATTCTAACCCTGTTTGAGTCTTCAGCTTCAAGTGAAATATGGTTGGCCAAAAGTCTTAGGATTTCGGGTTCCTACCTTTTGGACGGATAGTAATCCCTAACTGTCCAGCTACATTACTCATCATTTCAACATACAGGGCTTTTAACCTGTACCGAGTTACTTCACTCTGTATGCAACTCCTTTATTGGGAATGTAACTCCTTTAGTAAGAAAGGGAGGGAAACAGAAAACAGGAAACTACAGGCAAGTTAGCTTCACATCTGTCTGAGGTAAAATGTTAGAAGCTATTATTAAAGACAGTGTAGCCGGCACTTAGAAAAATTCAACGCAATCAGGCAGAATCAAAATGGTTTTATGAAAGGGAAATCATGTTTAATCAATTTGTTGGAGTTCTTTGAAGAGGGAACATGTGCTGTGGAGAAAGGGGAACCGGTGGATGTACTGTACACAGATTTCCAGGATGCAATTGATAAGGTGTCACATCAAAGGTTTTGTGAAAATAAAAGCTCATGGTGAACGGGTAACATGTTGGCATGGATAGAAGATTGGTTAGCTAACATAAAACAGGCAGTAGGCATAAATGGGTCATTTTGTGGTTGGCAAGATGAAACGAGTGGTGTGCCACAGGGATCAGTGCTGGGACCTCAACTTTGTACAGTTTATATAAATGACTTGGATGAAGAGACCGAAGGCATGGTTGCTAAATTTGCTGATGACACAAATATGAGTAAGAAAGTAACATGTAACGGGGACATAAGGAGGCTGTAAATGAATATAGATAGGTTAAGTGTGTGCGTGAAGACCTGGGAAATGGGGTATAATGTGGGAAATTGTCCATTTTGGCAGGATTTATACAAAAAAGAAGCATATTATCTAATGGTGAGAGATTGTAGAGCTGTGAAATGCAGAGGGATCTGGGTGTCCGTGTGCATGAATCACAAAAGGTTAGTATGCATGTTCAGAAAGTAATTAGGAAAGCTAATAGAATGTTATCGTTTATCGGAAGGATAATTGAATACAAAAGTAGGGATGCTATGCTTCAGCTATAGAGGGCATTGGTGAGACCACATCTGGAGTACTGTGTACATTACTGGTCTCCTTATTTAAGGAAGGATGTAAATGCGTTGGAAGCAATTCAGAAAAGGTTTACCAGACTAATACCTGGAATGGGTGAGCTGTCTTATGAGGAAATATTGGACAGGCTCGGCTTATATCCACTGGAATTTAGAAGGGTAAGTGGCGACTTGATTTGAACATCGAAGATCATGAGCGGTCTTGACAGGGTGCATGTGGGAAGATGTGTGTATCTTGGTGTATCTAGAATTAGGGGTCACTATTTAAAAATGAGGGGTCACCCATTTAAAACAGCGATGAGGAGATTTTTTTTTCTCTGAGGGTTGTGAGCCTTTGGAATTCTCTTCCTCAAAAGGCAGTGGAAGAGAGTCTTTAAGTACGTGTAAGGCAGAGATATTTAGATTCTTGATAAGCAAGGGGGTGAAAGATTATCGAGGGTAGGTGGTAATGTGGAGTTGAGGTTTCAATCAGATTGGTCATGATCTTACTGAATGGCAGAGCAGCCTTGAGGGGCCGAGTGGCCTACACCTGCTCCTAATTCATATGTTCATATGTTTGTATGCTCTGTCTTCGAACGTGGGCATTTCAGTGTTCCAGCAATGAAAGCCACAATAAAACCTTCATTGACATTTTAGTTTTTTCTCAGGATCAATTGTTTGTCCCTACTTCCAATTTCTCATTTGTTGTTGGTTTACGATCACTCGAACCTCCAGATTTCTGTGACAGCCAGGTGAGGAGGGGTCCCAGGCTCCCCTCTTGTCTTATATCTTATTTCACCACAACAGAGTTTATTCCTTTTTAGCAGTGGACGTGCTGACCACCTCAGTGAGTATTTTACCTTTTATCTTTATTGTGATCGTGAAAGAGCCAATAGGACAGGTTTTCTTGAGTTTAAACATGAGATGAGTTTATTATACTTAACAATCTAAGCTGTATCTAAATAAAATAATAAAAATATATGCTACACATTCACGCACACACTCACACGAGAATCACACACAAATAAATTAGAGTGAGAAATATATTTGTGATGGATTAGTGTCCAGAATAAATAAATTTTAAAGAAAAACGTCTGTGAAGTTGGATAATTCTCTGGTCTGAATTTTCCCACCCTTAGTTATGCGTTTCATGTCATCTGCAAGAGTTGAAATTATGTTTTTTTTTTTAACGTATACGGTTGTGTCATTTATATATCTATCTATATGCCAGGAGCAGCACTGGTTCTAATACCAACTCCTGGGAAACAGCACTGCATACTCCCCCTCCACCAGTCTGAACAATGTCTGTTCACCACTTCTCTCTGCTTTCTGTCCATGAGTCAGTATCATATCCACACTGTCACTGTCACATTAGTCCATATGTTCCATTTTTCATAACAAGTCTATGAAATGGCATTTGATCACCGGCTTTTTGAAATTCTGTGTACAGAACACAAAACATGTTGTCCTCATCAACACTCACAGTTATGTCATCAACGAACTTGATTAAGATTATCAGACATGATTTTCCATTAAACTATCCGTGCTGTTTGTCATTTATTATCCCATGTTTTTCCAAGAAAGATATATTTTTGTGCTGGGTTCTGGCCTCTAGTAATTTCCAACCACTGACATTAGACTGACTGGTCAGTAGTTACAGGGTTTATCTAATCACTCCTTTTGTAACAGGGAGTAACATTTACAGCCCTCCAGTCCTCTGTCACGACTCCCATATCCAAGAAGGATTGGAAGATTCTGACCAGTGCCTCTGCTATTTCCACCATTCCTTCCCTCAGCAACCGTCTCCATTGTTTTATCAATCACTGCATCGGGTTCAGTTTTCCTAATCAGTCTATTAAATGTAACTTGATCAAACACCTTTTGAAAGTCTATAAATATTACGTAAATCACACCACATTCATCAACCATCTCAATTGTTTAATCAAAGAACTCCATCATGTTTACCTCACCACCACCTCTCTCCTCTCCTCCACTGCTGTTAAATTATCCAAAAGCTTATCCGACATTCAGTACTGGATGAGCAGAAATTTCCTCCAATTAAATATTGTGAAGATTGAGGCCATTGTTTTCCCTGCCCAGTCCAAATCTGTTGCCTTGTTATTGATTCCATCCCTCTCCCTGGTAACAGTCTGAGATTCAGACAATCTGTTTACAACCTTGGTTTCATATTCGGGACAACATTAATAGGCACATGGACAAATGTGGGTTAATTAAGGAAAACCAGCACGGATTTGTTCAGGGAAAATGGTGTTTCACAACCTGGCTGGCGTTTTTTGAAGTGGTAAAAAGGATGCTTGATGAGGCCAATGCTGTTGATGTGGTTTAAATGGAATTCCGAAAAGCATTTGATAAAGTGTCACATAACAGCCCTGTGAGCAAAGTTATAGCTAATCAAATAAAAAAGGACAGTAGCAACATGAAACTAAACTGGTTGAGTGACAGGAAACAGAGAGTAGTGATTAATGGATGCTTTTTGGGTTGGAGAAAAGTTTGTAGTGGAATCAAAACAAAATACTGCAGATGCTGGAAATCTGAAATAGAATCAGAAAGTGCTGGAAGTACTCAGCAGTGTCTGTGGAGAGAGAAACAGAGTTAATGTTCCAGGCTTGTGACCTTTCATCAGAACTGGCCAAGGTTAGAAATGTAATAGGTTTTAAGCAAGTAAAGCGGGAGTCGAGGGTGTAAACACAAGGACAGAAATGTGGACATTTGAGCGGGGGTGGGGGATCGAAGGTGTTGAAATGACAAGCGAGTGGAAGCTCAGGGTCATGCTTTTGGACTGAGCGGAGGTGTTTCACAAAGCGCTCGCCCAATCTGCGTTTGACCTGCTGCGGTGTTCCAGTGAACATCAACGCCAGCTCGAGGAACAACACCTCACTGCCTGATTAGACACTCGACAGACTTCTGGACTGAACATTGAGTTGAATAATTTCAGAGCATTCAGAGCAGGTCCATTTTTATTATTTGTTTTATCAGTTTTTTTTACCATGTGCCAGTCTTAAACTGGGATTTTTATATTGGTGCTTTTAGCTCGGGCTGTTCATTGTTCTGTCATTTAACACCTGCTCTGCACTAATGCTTTGTCTTTCACCACACCATGAGCCCACTCTCTTTGCCTTTGCCCCATGACCTCCTGGTCCGTTAATCTCTCTGGCCCTCTGTCTTATCAACACCCCTTCTGCTCCATTTTGCCCCATCCTTGCTTTATTTGCTTAAAACGTATTATATTTCTAACCTTTTCTAGTTCTGATGAAGGGTCACTGACCTGGAACATTAACTCTGCTTCTCTCTCCACAGGTGCTGCCAGAGCTGCTGAGTATTTCCAGCTCGTTTCGTTTTTTATTTAAGATTTGTGGTGGAGGACCACAGGGATCAGTGTTAGGACCCTTTCTCTTCCTGACATATATTAATGACCTAGACCTTGGTGTACAGAGCACAATTTCAAAGTTTGTAGATGATACAAAACTTGGAAGCATTATGAACTATTAGGAGGATAGTGCAAAACTTCAAAAGGACACAGACAAGTTGGTGGAATGGGCAGACAGATGAAGTTCAATGTGGGGAAATGTGAAGTGATTCATTTCGTAGGCAGGACATGGAGAGAAAATATAGAATAAAGGGTACAATTCTAAAAGGGGTTCTGGAGCAGAGGGACCTGGATGTATATGTGCATCGGTCATTGAATGTGGCATGACAGGATCAGAGAGCAGTTAATAAAGCCTACAGTATCCTGTAGCATGGATTACAAGAGCAAGGGGGTTGTTTTAAACTTGTATAAGACACTAGTTCGGCCTCAGCTGCAGCGTTACGTCTAGTTCTGGGCACATTAGATAACATGGAAACATTGGAGAGTGTGAAAAAACATTCACAAGAATGGTTCCAGGGATGACGAATATCAGTATTGAAGATAGACTGGAGAAGTTGGAACATTTTCCTTGCAGAGGAGAAGGCTGAGAGGAAATTTGAAAAAGGTCTGCAAAATTATGAGGAGTCTGGACTGAGTGGAAAGGGAAAAACTGTTCCCATTCCTGAAAGGATCGAAAACGAGAGGACAAAGAATTAAAGTAATTGGTAAAAGCAGCAGAACTGACATGAGGAAAACATTTTCATACAGTGAGTGTTAAGGTCTGGAATGCACTGCCTGAGAGTGTGGTGGAGGCAGATTCAATCGAGGCATTCAGGAGGAAATTGGATAGTTATCTGAAAAGGAAGATTGTACAGAGTTACAGGGAGAAGGCAGGGGAGTAGCACTAGATAAATTGCTCTTTCGGAGAGTCAGTGCAGACTCGATGGACAGAATGGCCACCTTCTGTGCTGTAACAATTCTGTGACTCTGTGGCATTCGGCCACAAAATGAGCTTCCAACCTCATATTCGTGCCATCACTATGACCACCTATTCCCACCTCAATAAGATCGCCCAACTTCACCCCTGTATCAACTCATCTGCTGCTGAAGCTCTCATTCATGTTTTCATTACCTGTAGACTAGACTATTCCAAGTCATTCTCCCACATTCTACTATCTGTAAACTTGAGGTAATCTAAAACTCTGCTGCCTGTGTCTTAACTCACAACAAGTCCCATTCTGCGATCACTGACCTACATCAGCTCACTGTCAAACAATGTCTTTATTTTAAAATTCTCAATCATGTTTTCAAATCCGTCCATGGTCTCACCCCTCACGATAACTGTAATCTCCTCCTGCCCGACAACCCTCTGAGATATCTCTGCTCCTCCAATTCTGGCCTCTTGTGCATTCCTGATATTAATTACTCCCCCATTGCTGACCGCACCTTCAGTTGCCTTGGTCCCGAGCTCGGGAATATCCTCTCTACACAGCTCTACCTCTCCACCTCACTTTTATCCTTTCAGACACTCCTTTAAATCTTACCTCTTTGACCAAGCTATTGTCTCCTAACCTAATATCTACATTTGTGGTTCAGTGTTAATACTTTGTTGCATAATGCTGCTGTGAAGTACCTTGGGATACGTTCTTGTTGAAGTTTGCCAGACATGATTTTTCATTAGTATATCTGTGCTGCTTGAAATTAATTATGCTGTGCTTTTCCAACCAACGAATATTTCTGTCCTGGGTTGTGAAATTTCCCCACCACTGACGTCAGATGGACTGGACAGTACAGGGTTTGCTCCATCTCTCCATTTGTAATCAGGGTGTAACATTTACAACCCTCCAGTCCTCTGTCACCACTCCCATATCCAAGGAGAAATGAAAGATTCTGTCAAGTGCCTCTACTATTTCCACCATTCCTTCCCTCAGCTATCCTTATACATCCCATCCCTACTGGGTAAATGTTCTATTTTATTGTGGTACAGAAAGAGTTGGATTGAGAGGGGTTAACTGAACCTGTTTGTTCAGTGACTGTAATTAATGTCAGTCTCCATGGACTCTAATTGTGTCACTGGAGGGTTTCCCGCTGCTATTAATAAGGGACTGCTTTCAATGCCTTATCACATAGTGTTAGCGGGAGCATCAGACCTGGCACTAACAGGGATCAGCAGCTCCAGAGAGAGGGAGAGGATAGATCAGAATGTGAGAACAATAGATTGAAATGTTCCAACAATGGATCAGAATCTGAGAACAATTGACTGGAATGTTCCAACAGTGGCTCAGAATCTGAGAACAATAGACTGGAATGTTACAACAATGGGTCAGAATATGAGGACAATAGATTGGAATGTTACAACAATGGGTCAGAATATGAGAACAATAGACTGGAATGTTACAACAATGGTTCAGAATCTGGGAACAATAGACTGGAATGTTATAACAATGGGCAGGAGTTTCATTTGGGAGTTTGACCGTCTTTCTGCCAATTATGATCGGTTTCCATTAGAGTATCGGATCTATCTCGCATTGAAGATTATGCAACACATTTACTATCCCATCCTTGCTTTTATCAGTGTCCCTGGTAAGTCTCTCTATCTAGCTATGAATGTTATAAACCAAGTTTAGCAACATTGTCATTTACTCTGCCCTCCTTGTTACTTTTGTTATCCCTGGCAAAACTCTATCTCCAGCTATGAGCTCTATCAACCATTGCTACTTGTATTAGAGTTCATGTAATTTACTCTACCGTGTTTTCTGCTGTTGCTTCCCCTGCTAAGTCCCTATTTCCCGCTATGTGATCTGTAAACCGCGTTTCACTGATATAATGTTCTTACAATTTTAATTTTGGGAAGAGTGGAACTCGTGCAATCGGTCTCCTTCGGAAATTCTGTCCATATCCATGAACCACGTACCCCTAACTGGCTAATGTCTGAGGTTGAACCAGACAGTTTGCATCCTATGCGTTCTATTTAACGCTGAGCTGAGCTCTGACCCCTTATTCTCTCCATCACCTGCCCTGCCTATTACCAGCTCTGTAATATCATCCGTCTGCCTCAGCTCATCTGCTACATAAACCCTCATCTGTGCCCTTGTTAACATAGAAGCATATAAAATAGGAGCAGGAGTAGGCAATTCGGCCCTTCGAGCCTCCACCGCCATTCATTATGATCATGGCTGATCGTCCAACTCAGCAACCTGTTTGCGCTTTCCCCCCATATCCTTTGATCTCTTTCATCCTAAGAGCTATATCGAGCTCCTTCTTGAAAACATGCAATGTTTTGGCCTCAACTGCTTCCTGTGGCAGCGAATTCCACTGACTCATCACTCTCTGGGTGTAGAGATTTCGCATCTCAGTCCTGAAAGGTTTACCCTGCATCATTAGACTATGACCACTGGTTCTGGACTCCACCACCATCGGGGACATCCTTCCTGTATCTGTTCTGTCAAGTCCAGTTAGAATTTTATAGGTTCCTATGAGATCCCCCATCATTCTTCTGAATTACAGCGAACATAATCCTAACCGACTCAATCTCTACTCATACGTCAATCCCGCCATCTAGGGAATCAGTCTGGTAAACCTACAGCAAGAACATCCTTCCTTAGATAGGGAGACCAAAACTGCACACAATATTCCAGGTGTGGCCTCACCAAGGCCCTGAATAATTGCAACAAGACATCCCTGCTCCCGTACTCGAATCAGCTCGCTGTGAAGGCCAACATACCACTTACCTTCTTTACTGTCCTTTGCACCTGCATTCTTACCTTCAGTGACTGGTGTACGAGAACACCCAGCTCTCCTTGCATATTCCCCTCTCTCAGTTTATAGCCATTCAGATAATAATCTGCCTTCCTGCTTTTGCTACCAAAGTGATTAACCTCACATTTATCCACATTGTACTGCATCTTCCATGCATTAGCCCACTCACTCAATTTGTCCAAATCACCCTGAAGCCTCTCTGCATCCTCCTCACAACTCACCCTCCCACCCTGTTTTGTGTCATCTGCAAATTTGGAGATATTACATTTAGTTCCCTCATCGAAATCAGTAAGATATATTGTGAATAGCTGGGGTCCTATCACCAATCCCTATGGTACCCCACTAGTGACTGCCTGCCATTCGGGAAAAAATACCCATTTATTCCTACTCTCGGGTTTCCTGTCTGCCAACCAATTTTCTATCTATCACAATACACTAGCACCAATCTCATGCACTTTAATTTTACACGCTAATCTGTTATGTGGGACTTTGACGAAAGCCTTCTGAAAGTCCAAATAAACCACATCCACTGGCTCCCCCTCATCAACTCTACTGGTTACATCCTCGAAGAATTCTTGTAGATTTGTCAAGCATGATTTCCGTTTCGTAAATCCATGCTGACCCTGTCCGATTCTACCACTTTTCTACAAGTGCTCTGCTATAAAATCGTTGATAATGGACTCTAGAACTTTCCCTACTACCGACGTCAGGCTGACTGGTCTATAATTCCCTGCTTTCTCTCAACCTCCCTGGGGTTGCATTAGCGAAATTCCAATCTGTAGGAAATGTTCCAGAATCTATAGAATCTTGTAAGATGACCACCAATACATCCATTATTTCTAGGACCACTTCCTTCAGTACTCTGGGATGTAGATTATCAGGCCCTGGGAATTTATCGGCCTTCAATACCATCAATTTCCCCAACACCATTTCTCTACTAATACAGATTTCCTTAAGTTACTCTCTCTCACTAAACCCCGTGTTCCCCAACATTTCTGATATGATATTTGTATTCTCCTTTGTGTAGACAGAACCAAAGTATGCATTTAGTTGGTCAGCCATTTCTTTGTTCCCCATAATTAATTCCCCTGTTTCTGAAGGTAATGGACCTACATTTGTTTTCACCAATCTTTAAATCTGTTAAATCCACACTTGACTATTCCAATTCTATCCTGGTCACCCTCCCAGTTATAAACCTCCATAAACCACAGCCCATCCAGAGCTCTGCTGCCTGTAAACTAATTCGCACCAAATCCTGATCACCCATCACCCCAAATCCTGATCACCCATCACCCCTGTGCTCACTGATCTACATTAGCTCCGGGACCGGCAGCACCTTAAATTTAATATTTTCATTCTTGTGTTTGAATCTCACCCTCAATTAGTCCCATTGCCCTGTCCATTCCCATATTCCTGCCTTCAAGTCTTTTCTTCAATTCCCATTTAAAAGAAGGCTTTTTTCCTTCTGTATCTGTCTATGGCAGGTATTCTCAGCTCTGCAGTGTCACTGGGCCCAATGCCATGGAAGTGTGGATCCATAAAATGGTATGAGCTGAGCTGCCGGTCACTTTCAGTGCTGCATGCTAAACAGGGCTCTAGTCCCTGTTCACCAAGTATGTGCTGGTAGTGTGCAGAGGGATCTGATCTGACACCAATCAGCCATTCCAGCAGCTTTGCTATACGTCTTTGAAACTAAGTGATGGGGCTGTGGTACATTGAGCTGTGTGAGAGGTTGGTGATGTTGGGGGTAGGAGATGCCATGTGGCGATGAATTCACTGACGTTGACCACCCGTGTGAGCTCATGAAACTTCTTCTGGCTCTGCTGCCAGGTCCTCGGGGCCAGATTCTTGCATTTGACCTCCCTGACCACCTGCTCCCATTCCCTTCGGAAGACGTTCCTTAAGGGTCTCCGCCCCACCCCACAGAAACATGGCCACTCTCCTCTGGTCAACCTCCATGACTAAAGCCTCCAACACCACATCCGTGAACAGCAGAGACCTCTCTCTGTCCTAGTATTCCATTTATCTTGTCTCCAATTGCAGAATTCACAGTCAGCAGCAGCAGCCTCCTGTGATTCAGTAAAGCTTCCCTTTAAGAGGGACAGACTACCTTTAAGAGCTGAATCCTGGCTGAAGCACGTGCCAGTCTCACACACAGTTAGGTCCCTGTTAAGCTTGCAGACAGACAGCAGTGCGTGTCACCCTGGGCAGCACGTAGAATTCATGGAAATGAGGAGGCAGCAGGAAGTTTGTGTGTCACCTGCCTCAACAGGAATGGGCACGGGCAGATCACGAATCACAATCCCAACCCCTGAAAACTGGTACAAACTTCACTTTCACTCTGTCTCTATTTTTCTTCCCCTCTTTCACCCTTTCTCCATATCTCTCTGTGTCTCTTGTTCATATAATCAGAGATTGATGCAGCACAGAAGGAGGCTATTCGGTCAGTGCTGTCTCTTTGAAAGAGATATCTAATTAGTTCCACTCCCTCCTCTTTCCCCAGACTCCGATTGTTTTTTTTTCCTTGTCAAGTTTTTGTTAAATTCTCTTTTGAAAGGTATTATTGAATCTGCTTCCACCATGTTTTCAGGCAGTGAATTCCAGATCCCACCCACAGACAGATTGGACCAAATATCCATGGAAGGGTTAACGCTCAAAAGGAGGCTATTCAGCCCAATGTGTCTCTGCTGGCTGAAAAAACTAGCCGCCCAATCTAATCCCATCTTCCAGCCGCTGGTCCATGGCCTTGCCAGTTGCAGCACTTCAGGTGTAAGTCCAGGTACCTTTTAAAATCTTTGATGGTTTTTGCCTCCACCACCGTCCTGGCAGTGAATTCCAGACACCCACCACCGTCTAGGTGAAAAGGTTTTTCCTCATGTCCCCTCTGATCCGTCTATCAATCAATTAAATCTGTGCCCTCTGGTAATTGACCTCCCCGCTAGGGGAAACAGGTCCTCCCTGGCTACTCTATCTGGGCCCCTCATAATTTTGTACACCTCATTCAAGTCACCCCTCAGTCTCCTCTGTTCTAAAGAAAACAATCTTAGCCTATCCAATCTTTCATCATGGATGCAATTTTCCATCACTGGTAACATTCTTGAAAATCTTCTCTGTACTCTCTCCAAAGCAATTATGTCCTTCCTGTAATGTGCTGACCAGAACTGTACACAATACTCCAGCTGTGGCCTAACCAGTGTTTTATACAATTCCAGCATTACATCCCTCCTTTTGTATTCTATATATCGGCCAGTAAAGGAAAGCATTCCATATGCCTTCTTCACCACTCTGTCTACCTGTCTTGCCACCTTCCAGGAACTGTGGACAAACACTCCAAGGTCTCTAACATCTTCTACCCCTTTCAATATCCTCCTGTCTGTTGTGTATTCCTTAGCTTTATTTGCCCTTCCCAACTGCATTACCTCACAGTTCCCCAGATTGACTTCCATTTGCCACTTTTCCGCCCACTCAACCAAACCATTTAACCATTGATATCATTCTGGAGTCCACAGCCATCCTCTTCACTATCAACTACATGACAATTTTTTGTGCCATCAGCCAATTTCCACTCATGCCTCCCACATTAAAGTCCAAAGCATTAATATACATCACAAATTGCAAGGGACCCAACACTGAGACCTGGGAACGCCACTAGACACCGCTTTCCATTCACAAGAAACATCTGTCGACCATTACCCTTTGTTTCCTGACATTGATCCAATTTTGGAAGCAACTTGCCACATTCCCCTGTATCTCATGAGCTTTTACTGTTCTGATCAGTCTGCCATGTGGGACCTTTTCAAACGCCTTACTAAAATACATGTAGACCACATCCACTGCACTACCTTTATCAATCCTTCTTGCTCCTTCCTCAAAAAACTTAATTGTGTTAGTAAGACAAGACCCTCCCTTAGCAAATCCATGCTGACTATCCCTGATTAATCTTTGCCTTTGTAAGTGACAGTTTATCGTTGCTCTGAGAATTGATTCTAATAATTTGCCCACCGATGTCCAACTAAAGGCCTGCTCGGGTCTGGAAATAAAACCCGACCGATCCTGACAGAACAACATCGGATCCGAGCCTGACCCTACCATATTGCACTCACTGGACTTAGCACTTTTGGATGGAATGGAAGGAAGCTGCAGCATGAGCGCGGTGACATCATAGAAACACTCACTTTCTCACTGCGCAGACTCAGAGTCTGTGGAGTCCAGATGCACATTTCCCTCCTTGACATCTCGGACTCTCAGCTGAGGATGACTTTTCAAACTATAATGCTTACTCACTCAACTTCTCTTTTCCTCCCAGCCGATCAAAAGTTAGTACTGTGTGTGTCCGACCCAACCCGAGTCCGAAAGCCGGATCCGGAAGAGCGACCCGAACCCGACATATGACGTCGGGTCTCGTCGGGTTTGGGTCGGGTAACAGTCCTTTAGGTCAGACTGACCAGCCTCTAATTATTTGGCCTATCCTTCGCACCATTTTTAAACACTGGCACTATGTTCACAGACCTCCAATCGTCTACTGCCTCGCCTGTATCTAGTGAGAATGTGAAGATGATCCTCAGAGTATCTGCTAATTCCCCCCTCGCTTCCTTTAACAGCCTGAGCTACGATCCATCCGGCCCTGGCGATTTCTCCACGTTCAAGGATTTCAAACCCTCGAGTACTTCCTCTCTCATTATGCTGATTGTATCTAATATTTCACACTCCTCCTCTTTAACTACAATGTCTGTATCATCCCTCTCTTTTATGAAGACAGAGACATAAAACCCATTAAGGACCCTGCCAACATCTTCTGCATCCATGCACAAACTACCTTTTACATCTCTGATAGGCCCTCCCCTTTCCTTAGTTATCCCTTTATTCTTAATGTACTGATAAAACATCTTTGGGTTTTCCTTGATTTTACCTGCCAATATTTTTTCATGCCCTCTCTTTGCTTTTCTAATTTCGTTTTTTTACTTCACCCCTGCACTTTCTTTACTCCTCTCAGCTTTCTGAAGTATTATTTGTTTGTGCCTGTCATAAGCTTTCTTTTATCTAATTTATCTTACCCTGTATGTTTCTAGATAACCGGGGGCTCTAAATTTGGCAACTCACTGTGTAAGAAAATTCTCTTCATTTTGCCTCTGGTTCTTTGCCAATTACCTTAAACGTGCATCTTCTTCATGATGATGTGAGCACAGTCCTAGCAATTACAGACCAGTTAGTTGAACATCAGTAATGTTTTACAAACAATAATTAGAGAAGAAATCAACAGAAACTTGGAGAGGTTCGTGTTAATGAAGGAAAACAATCACGTGTTTGAAGGAACATAGGAGCAGGAGTAGGCCATTCAGTCCATCGACCCTGCTCCATCATTCAATTAGAAACCTTAAACACGGGTGATGTCCCGGAGGACTGGAGAATTGCTAATGTTGTCCCCTTGTTTAAGAAGGGTAGCAGGGAAAATCCAGGTAATTATCCACCGGTGAGCCTGACGTCAGTGGTAGGGAAGCTGCTGGAGAAGATACTGAGGGATAGGATCTATTCCCATTTGGAAGAAAATGGGCTTATCAGTGATAGGCAACATGGTTTTGTGCAGGGAAGGTCATGTCTTACCAACTTAATAGAATTCTTTGAGGAAGTGACAAAGTTGATTGATGAGGGAAGGGCTGTAGATGTCATATACATGGACTTCAGTAAGGCGTTTGATAAGGTTCCCCATGGTAGACTGATGGAGAAAGTGAAGGCGCTTGGGGTCCAGGGTGTACTAGCTAGATGGATAAAGAACTGGCTGGGAAACAGGAGACAGAGTGTAGCAGTGGAAGGGAGTTTCTCAAAATGGAGACGTGTGACCAGTGGTGTTCCACAGCGATCCGTGCTGGGATCACTGTTGTTTGTGATATACATAAATGATTTGGAGGAAAGTATAGGTGGTCTGCTTAGCAAGTTTGCAGACGATACTACGATTGGTGGAGTCGCAGATAGTGAAGGGGACTGTCAGAGAATACAGCAGAATATAGATAGATTAGAGAGTTGGGCAGAAAAACGGCAGATGGAGTTCAATCAGGGCAAATGCGAGGTGATGCATTTTGGAAGATCCAATTCAAGAGTGAATTATACAGTAAATGGAAAAGTCCTGGGGAAAATTGATGCGCAGAGAGATTTGTGTGTTCAGGTCCATTGTTCCCTGAAGGTGGCAACGTAGGTCAATAGAGTGGTGAAGAAGGCATACGGCATGCTTTCCTTCATCGGACGGGGTATTGAGTACAAGGGTTGGCAGGTCATGTTACAGTTGTATAGAACTTTGGTTCGGCCACATGTGGAATACTGTGTGCAGTTCTGGTCGCCACATTACCAAAAGGACGTGGATGCTTTGGAGAGGGTGCAGAGGAGGTTCACCAGGATGTTGCCTGGTATGGAGGGCACTAGCTATGAAGAGAGGTTGAGCAGATTAGGATTATTTTCATTCGAAAGACGGAGGTTGAGGGGGGACCTGATTGAGGTATACAAAATCATGAGAGGTATAGACTGGGTGGATAGCAAGAAGCTTTTTCCCAGAGTGGGGGATTCAATTACTAGGGGTCACGAGTTCAAAGTGAGAGGGGAAAAGTTTAGGGGGGATATGCGTGGAAAGTTCTTTACGCAGAGGGAGGTGGGTGCCTGGAATGCGTTGCCAGCGGAGGTGGTAGACGCGGGCACGCTAGCGTCTTTTAAGATGTATCTAGACAGATACATGAATGGGCAGGAAGCAAAGAGATACAGACACTAAGAAAATAGGCGACATGTTTAGGTAGAGGATCTGGATGGGCGCAGGCTTGGAGGGCCGAATGGCCTGTTCCTGTGCTGTAATTTTCATTGTTCTTCGTTCTCGATCATGTCTGATCATCTACCTCAACGCTACTTTCCCGTGCTATCCCTGTGTCCCTTGATGTGATTTGTCTCCCTAAATCCATTGATTTCTGTCTTGAACATGCTCAGTGTTGATCTTCCACAGCCTCTGTGGTGGTGAATTCCAAAGATTTACCTCCCTCTGAGTGAAGAAATTCTTCTTCATCTCAGTCTTAAATTGCTTACCCCTTATTCTGAGATTAAGTCCCCTGCTTCAAGACTCACCACCCAGGGGAAACATCCGATCTGCATCCACCCCGTCACCCCCTGTAAAAATTTTGTATGAGATCACTTCACATTTTTTGAATCTCGAGAGAATACAGGCCCAGTCTTCTCAATCTCTCCTCATAAGACAATCCTGCCATCCCAGAGATAGTCTGCTGAACATCAGTTGTACTCCCTGCATGGCAAATATATCCTTCTTTAGACAAGGAGACCAAGACTGTAAGCAATACTCCAGGTGCAGTCTCACCAAGGCTGTATACAATTGCAGCCAGACATCTTTACTCCTGCACTCAAAACCGTTTGAGATGGAAGCCAACATACCATTTGCCTTCCAAACTGATTGGTGCACCTGCACACTAGATTTTAGTGACTCATGAACAAGGACACCCACGTCCCTTTGGAAATCAACAGTTCCCAACCTCTCCCCAGTCAAAAAATATACTCTATTTCTGTCTCTGTTTTACCAGAGTGGATCACTTGACACTTATTCATAATATATTCCAGCTGCCATGTTCATGTTCGTTCACTTATCCTATCCAAATCCGCTTGAAGCCTCCTTGCATCCTCTTCACAACTTACTTTCCCACCTAGTTTTGTATCATCAGCAAATTTGTAAATATTACATTTGATCCCCACATTCAAATCATTTATATAGATTGTGAACAGCTGTGGCCCTTGTGCTGATCCTTGTGTTACTCCCACTCGTAAGAGCCTGCCATCCTGAGAATGACCCGTTTATTCCTACTCTCTCTTTTCTGCATGTTAACCAGTTCTTAATCCATACCAGTATATTACTCCCAATCCCATGCGTTGTAATTTAGTTTACTAACCTCCTGTGTGGGACCTTATCAAAAGCCTTCTGTAAATCCAAATACACCACATCCACTGGTTCTCCTTTAGTAATGCTGCAAGTAACATCCTCAAAAGACTTCAACAGGTTTGTTGCACATGATACCCCTTTCATAAATCCACGTTGACTCCACCAATTTTGCCATTATTTTCTAAGTGTCCAGTTATTACATCCTTTACAATAAATTCTAACATTTTCCCTATTACTGACATCAAACTAACAGGTCTGTAGTTCTCATTCTCCCTCTCCCACACTTCTTAAATTGTGGGGTTAAATTTGCTACTTTCCAGTCTTCAGGATCTCTTCCAGAATCTATAGAAGTTTGAAAGATACCAACCAATACATCCACCATCTCTATTGCCACCTCCTTCAACACTCTGGGATGTAGCTCATCTGGTCCAGGGATTTATCAACCTTCAATCCAGTTAACTTTTCAAGTACTACCTCTTTACCAACACTAAATTGCCAATTTGCCCCTCGTACCTTCATAGTTTCCCTTTTTCAGGTTTAACACCCTAGTTTCAAAATTAACATATTCAAATGAAATGTGAAATTTTATCATAATATAGCCATTATTTCGCAAAAGCCCATTTACAGCAATGTTATTAACTAACCCTTTCTCGTTCCATAAAATAGCCCGATTCTTAGTTAATCCTTCAATGTACGTCTCCAGAAACCCATCTCTTACACACTCCAGTAAAGGCAGATCATACTTCACTCATTTTGTTGAAGGTTTTGATGAAGTAACGGAGACGGTTGATGAAGGGAATGCCGTGGATTTTGTGTATATGCATTTTTGGAAAGTGTTTAATAAGGTACCACGTAAAAGGCTGGTTAGCAAAATTGAGGCTCATGGAATAAGAGGATCATTGTCAAATTGAATTAAGGACAGAAAACAGCGAGTGGTAATAAATGGTTGTTTTTAAGTGTGGAGGATGTTGGACAGTGGGTGTTCCCCAAAGGTCAGTGTTGGGACCATTGCGTTTTTGCGATATATAAATGACTTAGATATTGGAATGCAGAGTAGAATCTCCAAATTTGCCTCAGACATCAATTTTGAGATTTCTGAGCCAGTCCCAATGCTGATCACATGTCTTTGAGTGTACATTCTCTCTCTCCAGCTCTCTGTCACAAATTCTTACCCAGACTTCGCAATAACCACAGGCATTTGACTGATTGTAATCCCTCTCTGTCTCCAAAGCTCCTACACATTCCCAGCAATGATCGCTCAACTGAGTTTGACATTACTCACAAACCAAGTAAACTAAGCCTATGATCCCGATCTCTGTGATCCCTCTCCGACACCACTGTAAGATCTGATCAACGGTCACAGATTAACCAAAAGGAGGGAAAAGGTTCACAAGCAGTTAATTAAGTAATGACAGTTCAAATACAGGGCATAATCTAATTGGAAACAGTAGACATATGACCTGTAACAGGCGAAAAAGTCTTTCTGGCTACGGATTAATTGTTGGAAGCTAGTATCAAATATGTTATAGCAGGGCACGTAGAGAAATTCAACGTGATCAGGCAGAATCAACATGGTTTTGTGAAAGGAAAATCATGTTTAACCAATTTATTAGCGTTCTTTGAAGAAATAACATGTGCTGTGGATAAAGGGGAGCCGGTGGATGTACTGTACTTAGATTACCAGAAGGCATTTGATAATGCGCCACATCAAAGGTTATTGTGGAATATAAAAGTCCATGGTATAGGGGGTGACATATTGGCATGGATAGAAGTTAGGCTAGCTAACAGGAAACAGAGAGTAGGCATGAATTGGTAATTGTCTGGTTGGCAAGATGTAACGAGTGGTTGCCACAGGGATCAGTGCTGCGACCTCAACCTTTTACAATTTATATAAATGACTTGGATGAAGGGTCCAAAGGTATGGGTGCTAAATTTGCTGATGACACAAAGATAGGTCGGAAAGTACGCTGTGCAGAGGAAATAAGGCGGCTAAAAAGGGATGTAGATAGGTTAAGTGAGAGGGAAAAGATATGACAAATGGTGTATAATAGGGGGAAATGTGAAGTTGCCCATATTGGCAGGAAGAATTAAAAAAAAGTACACACAATATCTGAATGGTGAGAGACTGCAAAGCTCTGGGATGCAAAGGGATCTGGGTGTCCTAGTTCATGAATCACAAATGTTAGCATGAAGGTTCAGCAAGTGTTTAGGAAAGCTAATAGAACTGCTTATTGGGAGAGCAGTTGAATGCAAAGGTAGAGAGGCTATGTTTCAGTTGTACAGGCATTGATGAAACTGCATCTGAAGTATTGTGGACAGTACTGGCCACCTTATTTAAGGAAGGATGTAAATGCATTGGACGCAGTTCAGAGAAGGATTTCTAGACTAATACCTGGAATGGGTGTGCTGTCTTATGAGGAAAGGCTGCAGAGGCTAGGCGTACATCAGCTGGAGTTTAGAAGTGTAAAAGGCGACATATAAGATCCTAAGGGCGGGGGGTGGGGGGGGAAGGGGGCAGAACAAGTGAGGGCGACAGAGAGAGAAACAGAAAAAGATAGAGAGTGAGGGAAAGAGAGCGGTCACATCAGCTCATCTGCTGCTGAAACCCTCATCCATGCCTTTGTTACATCGAGGCTTGACTATTCTGACACACTCTTGGCTGGTCTCCCACATTCTACTCACTGTAACCTTGTGGTCATTTAAAACTCTGCTGCCATCTTCTAATTTATACTAAATTCTGTTCACCCAACATCCTTGTGCTCACTGACCTACATTGGCTCTTGGTCCAGTAACACCTCAAATTTAATATTCTCACTCATATGATCAACTCCCTCCATGGCATCACCCCTCTGATTATCCTAGTCCCCTGCCCATTTCCAATATTCCTGAAGCTTGTTTATCTTAAAGTGTTTTGCTAATTCCCTTTTTAAAGTGAGTTTATTTCCCTCTGTTTCACTCCCTGACCACACATTTCATCTGTCCAGCTCCACTGGTGCTGTGGAAGTTTGGATCCATAAAATGGTGTGAGCTGCACAGCCGGTCACATCCAGCACATTGTACAGGACACCCAGGCTGGCCGGGGTGCTAGCGTGGGTGCAACGTGTGTGTGTCTGTAGCGTGAGGAGGGGTCTTAATATGGTGTCAATCAGCCATTCCAGCAGCTTTGTTGTACGTCTTTGAAACTTGTTCTGTGCATGTTCATTGACCGCCTGTGTTAGTCACTCTCAGCTGAACATACATTCAGCAGCACGAGGAACCCCCTCTAGTATTATTTAAAAGGACCAGGCATCCAACTGACAGGTGAGGGACTTTTGACTGACTTCTGCTATTGTACATTTAGTGGAGGTGCTGTGGATGGTTTTCTGGAGGTTGTATTGTGAGCTGCTGCAGACATTCAGGGAGAACAGAGGATTTGGTGACCCAAATGTGGACGATATAGGGGGACTGTAGTTACAGTGTCTCTGGGTCAGTAACATGACCAACAAATGGAGCAGAGGCTGCCGAGAGGGGAAGCAATGTGATAATGATCAGATCTGTTTTTGTGATGTTGATTGAAGGATAAATATTGACCAGGACAGCGGGAATAATTCCCCTGCTCTGCTTCTACATAGAGCGATGGGATATTTAACATCCATCTGAGAGGGCAGATGTGGCCTTGGTTTAACGTTTCATTCGAAAGACGGCACATCTGACAGTGCGACACTCCCTCAGTACTGCATTGCAGTGTCAGCCTTGATTCTTGTCATCAAGTCCTGCAGTGACCTTTGATCCTAGAAGCTTGTGACTGAAAGGGGTGAGTGCTACAAACTGAGCCACGGCTGACATTGGTCCTTTAATCCCAAGTTTTTCTAATTTGGTAACACGGCTGTTATGTGGTACTTTATCAAACGCATTTTGAAAGGATAGGGGTATTGAGAAAATGCAGGCAGGAGCAATCATAGAAACACAGAATAGCATTGCATTGAATGAGGCCATTTGGTCCATTTATTCTGTGCTGGCCCTTTTGAAAAGCTTCCAGTTCGTCCCACACCCTGGCTCTTTCCCAGATCCTTCCTTTTATTCTCCTTAAGATATTTATGCATTTCCCTTTTGGAATCTACTGTTGAATCTGTTTCCTTCAGCCTATCAAACAATACATTGCAAATGCCCAAACACCCATCGTCTAAAAAAAATCCTCTGTGTCACCTCTGCTTCTTTTTTCCAATCACCGTAAATCTGTGTCCTCTGGTTAATGGCCCCTCACACATTGGAAACGGTTTCACTTTATTTAATTTATCTAAATCCTTCATAATGTTAAACATCTCTATCAGATCTTCTTTTAAATTTCCCTGCTCTGAGGTAAACAATCCCAGCTACATAACTGTAATCCCTCATCCCTGGAAATGTTCCAGTAAAACTCTTCTGTCTCCTCTCCAAACGTTTCCTGTCCTTCCTAAAGTGTGGTTCCCATATTGGACACAATAGTTCAGGTGGAGCCGGACTCGTCTTTTCTATAGGTGTAACATAACATCCTGACTATTCTACTCTGTGTCTGTATTAATAAAGCCTAGGAATCTATTTGCTTCGTTAACTGTTTGTTAACCTGTCCAACTAACGTCAAAGATTGTACACAAACACCCCATGTCTCTCTGTTATTCTCACCACCTTTAAAGTTGTGTCATTTACCTTGTATTATCTCTCCTCATTCATCCACATGCAGCTCACCATCACCTTCTTAAGGGCAATTAGGGATGGGCAATAAATGCTGGCCCAGCCAGCGACACCCACAATCCATGAATAAATAATATCAACAAAATCTTCCCACAAAGTATCACCTTACATATCTGCCATGCCAATTAAATATTAGGAAGAATGAAGCCACTGTTTTCAAACCCCACATCAAACATTTCCTAGCAACAGACTCCATCCCTCTACTTGCCAACTCTTTGAGACTAAACCAAACTGTTCACAAAGTGATGTCATAGTTGACCCGACAATGAGCTTCCTGCTAAATATTCACACTATCACTAAAACAGCCTATTTCCACCTCCGTATCTTCAGCCAGCTTTGCCCGTCTCTCAGCTCTTCTGTTGATAAAACACCCCCTCACCCACCTTGCCTGTGTTACCTCTAGACTTCACCATTCCAACACACTCCTGGCTGTTCTCCCACATCCTACCCTCCATAAACTTGAGGTGATCCAAATCACTGCTGCCCATGTCCTAACTCACACCAAGTCCTATTCACCCAACACCCTCTGTACTCGCTGACCGACATTGGATCCTGGCCAGCAACTCCTCAATTGTAAAACGCTCAGCCTTCTTTTCAAATCCCTAGGCTAGGCCCTTTCAGAGGGCAGTTGCGAGTCAATGACATTGCTGTGAGTCTGGAGTCACATGTAGGCTAGACCAGGAAAGGACGGCAGATTTCATTCTCTAAAGGACATTAGTGAATCAGATGGTGTTTAATAAAAAAAAATCGCTAATAGTTTCATGGCGCCATGACTGAGACTAGCTTTCTATTCCAGATTTTAACACACTCGTGGCTTGTCTCACACATTCTACTCTCTGTAAACTTGAGGTCATCCAAACTCTGCTGCTCTTGTGTTAACCCGCACCAAGTCCCGTTCCCAATCACTGACGTACATCAGCTTCCAGTCAGGCCATGTCTTGATTTTGAAATTCTCAACCGTGTTTCCAACTCTCTCCATTTTCTCAACCCTCCTTATCTCTGTATTCTCTACCAGCCCCACAACCCTCCAAGATATTTGCACTCCTCTAATCCTGGGCTCTTGTGTATGCTTGATTTGCAACATTGCACCACTGCCAGCCAGGTCTTCAGCTGCCGAGGCCCAAAGCTCTGGAATTGCCTCCCTACACCACTTTTTTTATTATTGTGTGAGATGTGGGCTTCGCTAGCAAGGCCAGCATTTGTTCCCATCGTTAATCGCCCTGACAATTGAGTGACTTGTTTGGACATTTCACAAGGCAGTTCAGAGTCAACCACATTGCTGTGGGTCTGGAGTCAGATGTAGGCCAGATCAGGTAAGGACAGCAGATTTTCTTCCCTAGCGGACATTAGTAAATCTGATCGGTTTTTACACCAGTCAATGATAGATTCGTGACACCATTACTGAGAATAGTTTTCATTTCCAGATTTTTATTAATCAGTTGAAATTATTAATTGATTGAATTTTAATTCCCACCAGCTGCCATAGTGGGATTTGAACCGAGGGCATCAGCCTGTACCTCTGGGATTCTAGTTCAGTGACATCATCACTATACCACTGTCACTGCTTCTATGCCTCACCTTCCTCCCTTAAACCACGACTTAAGACATTCTGCTTTGACCAAGAAATATAAGTTGCTGTTGTTGAGCTTTGCTAGACATGATTTGTCATTACCATATCCCTGCTGCCGTCCATTCATTGTCCGGTGTTTTTTTTCAAGCAACGAATGCTTTTGTCCTGGGCTGTGAACTCCAGAAATTTCCCACCAGCGACGTTAGACTGACTGGTCAGTAATTACACGGTTTACCGCATCTCTCCTTTTTTAAAACAGTGTGTAACATTTAGAACCCTCCTGTCTCTGGCACCAGTCTCATACCCAAGGAGGGTTGGAAGATTCTGGCCAGTTCCTTCCCTCAGCACCCCCCACACATCCAATTCAGACATGTTCTACTTTATTAGAATTAGAATTAGAACATTACAGCGCAGTACAGGCCCTTCAGCCCTCGATGTTGCGCCGACCTGTGTAACCATCTGACCTACACTATTCCATTTTCATCCATATGTCTATCCAATGACCACTTAAATGCCCTTAAGGTTGGCGAGTCTACTACTGCTGCAGGCAGGGCAGGGCAAAAATTGGTGGATTGAAAGGGGTTAACTGAACTTGTTTGTTCAGTTACTGTTACTAATGTCAGTCACCATGGACCCCACATTTGTCACTGGAGGGTTTCCAGCTTCTATTAATCCAGGACTCCTGTCAATGTGTTATTCCCAGCAGCTTCCCAGTACTTTCAGGATCAGCAGTTCGAGAGAGAGAGAGAGGGTAGATCAGAATCTGAGAACAGTAGATTGGGATGTTACGACAATGGGAGGCAGGAGTTTCTCCTCTTGGTTTGGCCTAGTTACTGCAGATTATTTTTGGCTAACATTAGATGATCGGATCTATTATGCACTGAAGATGATTCAAACGATTTATTATCCCATCTTCGCTATTGTTGGTGTCCCTGGTAAGTATGTTTATCCAACGTTTAGAACTATAAATCATATTTCACTGATTTAATGTTCTTGTCATGTAAATCTTGGGAAGTCCAAAGACATTGCATTCAGTCACTGTCACAAACTCCATTCCCTATCCACCATCTGCATTCCCCTCACTGACCAATGTCTGAGGCTGAAATAGACTGTTTGCGACCTCTGGCATCCAGTTGACTCTGAGCTGAGTTCATCTCCACATTCTCTCCATCACCCACCCTGCCTACAACCACCTCTGTAATATCACCCGTCTCCACCTCTGCCTCAGCCCATCTGCTGAATAAATACTCATCTATGCCTTTCTTAAATCCACACTTGACCATTCCAATTCTATCCTTGACACTCTCCCAGTTATAAACCTCCATAAACCACAGCCCTTCCAGAACTCTGCTGCCTGTATCCAAACTCACAGCAAATCCCGATCACCCATCACCCCTGTGCTCACTGATCTACGTTTCTTCCTGGTCTGGCAGCACCTTAATTTTTATATTCTCATTCTTGTGTTTGAATCTCTCCATGGCCTCACCCCTCCAATTAATCCCATTCCCCTCTCCAGTCTCATATCATTGTAATCTTATGCCTTTGAGGCTTTTTTTCCAATTCCCTTTTGAAAGTGATTTGATTTACCCTCCCTGTCTCCTCCGGCTGTGATTTGTCCTCTATGGCACCACTGGTGCCAATATTACAGAAACCTGGATCTGTAAAATGATGTGAATGGAACAGGCGACCACTTCTAGTATGGCCAGCACAGTGCCCCATGCTGTGCAGGGATGTAGCCTGTGTATACTGTGCATTTGCTGTTAGTCTGAGGAGGGATTTGAAGTGATGTCAATGTCCCATTCCAGCAGCTTTGATGTACGCCTTTGAAACTTGGTCTGTGCATGACCACTGACCGCCTGTGCTACTCACTCACAGCTGAAGATACATTTAGAAGCATGAATAAACCCTTCTAGTGTTTTTTAAAAGGATCAGGCATCCTGGTCCAGAATATTGAGGGGTATATGACATTCAAGAAGAATAGGAAGCTAGGTAAAGGTGGAGGGGTAGCACTGTTAATCAAGGATAGTATTGGTGCATTAGTTCGAGATCAACTTGGTACAGGAGATCAGGGTGTCGAATCGGTTTGGGTGGAGATGAGGATTAGCAGGGGAAAGAAGTGCCCAGTGGGAGTGGTCTACAGGTCTCCTAACAGTAATCGCAATATAAAACATATTATACAAGAAGAAATATCGTTTGCTTATGATAGAGGTCCGGCAATAATCATGGATGATTTTAATCTACATATAAACTGGAAAAATCATATTTGGAATAATAGCCTGGATGAGGAGTGCATAGAATGTTTTAGGGATAGTTTCTTAGAGCACCATGTTCTAGACACAATCAGAGAGCAGGTTAAATTAGTTTTGATATAGTGTAATGTGACAGGATTGATTAATGACCTCAGAGTAAAGGCACCTCTAGGTAGCAGCGACCACACTGTGACTGAATTTTACATCCAGTTTGAAAGTGAGAAGAGTGGGTCTAAGACGAGTATTTTAAACTTGAATAAGGGAAAGTATTTGGGCATGAAAACTGAGCTAGCTGACGTGAACTGGGTTACTAGGCTTGGAGGTATATAATTAGAGAAGCAGTGGCAGAAACTTATGGGGAATTTCAAAATGCTCCAGAATAAGTATATTCCTACTATAAGGGGAAGGAGCCACCGTCTGCGGTTAACTAACGAAGTTAAGGAAAACATGACACTGAAGTTAAAGGCATATCATTGTGCAGAAATGAGTAGCATTTCTAATGGTTGGTCAGAATATAAAGAACAGCAGACAATGACTAAAGGGTTAATCAGGAGAAATACATTAGAGTATGAGAGGAAGCTAGCGAGAAATGTAAAAATGGATAGCAAGAGTTTCTACAGGTATTTAAAAAGGACAAGAATAAGTAAAGAGAGTGTTCCTACTCTGGACAGTGAGAATGCAAAGTTAGTAGTAGATAATAAGGAAACGGTGGATGCAATGAACAAATATTTTGCTTCGGTCTTCACTATAGAGGATGCACGAAACATGCCAGTAATAGCTGTAAATCAGGAGGTGGAAGGAAGCGAGGACCTTGGTGAAAATACAATCACCAGGGAATCTTTACTGAGCAAACTTATGGAGTTGCGGGCTGACAAGTCCCCGGGTCCTGATGGACTTCATCCTAGGGTCTTAAAAGATGTGGCTAATGAGGTAGTAGATGTGTGGGTGTTATTTTTTCAAAATTCACTAGACTCTGGAAAGATTCCATCTGACTGGAAAGTAGCAAATATAACCCCTCTATTCAAGAAGAGGGGGAGGCAGAAAACAGGCAACTATATGTTAGTTAGCTTGACATCTGTTATGGGGAAGGTGTTAGAATCGATCATTAAGGAGGCTTTCGCTGGGCACTTAAGAAAAACTCAAGGTAATCGCGAATAGACAGCATGGTTTTGTGAAAGGGAAATCATCCTGAACTAATTTATTGAAGTTCTTTGAAGGAGTAACATGCAATATGGATAAAGGGGAGCCCTTTGACCGACTGTGCTTGGATTTCCAGCAGGCATTAGACTGGATGTCACATAAAAGGTGATTGTGCAAAGTAGGAGCTCATGTGTAGGGGGTAACATATTAACTTGGATCGAAGATTGGCCAGTTGCAGCAAACAGAGGGTCTGCATAAATGGGTCATTTTCAGATTAGCAGGATGTGACAAGTGGAGTCCATCAGGGGTCTGTGCTGGGGCCTCAACATTTTACAATTTATATTAATGACTTGGATGAGGGAAGCGATGGCATGGTAGCTAAATTTGCAGGTGGCACAAAGATAGATAGGAAAGTATGTTGTGAAGAGGACATAAGGAGGTTGCAGACCGATAAAGATAGGTTGCATGAGTAGGACAACAATCTGACAGATGGAGTATAATGTGGGAAAATGTGAAGTTGTTCACTTTGGTAGGACGCTGCAAAATTCCGAGGTGCCTAGGGATCTAGGTGTTCTAATGCATGAGTCACAAACAGTTAGTAGGTAGGTACAGCAAGTAATAAAGAAGGCGAATGGAATGCTATCCTTCATTACAAGAGGAATTGAAAATAAAAGTCAGCATGTGATGCTTCAGTTATACAGGGCATTGGTGAGACCACATCTCGAATAATGTCTAGAGTTTGGGTCTCCTTATTTAAGGGAGGATGTGAATACTTTAGAGGCGGTTCAGAGGTAGTTTACTAGAGTGATAATAGGAATGAGCGGGTTATCTTATGAGGAAAGGTTGGACAGACAGGCTTGTTTTCACTGGAGTTTAGAAGAGTGAGGGGAGACTTGATTGAGGTTTACAAGAATCTGAAAGGTCTTGACAAGGTAGATGTGGAAAGGATGTTTCCTCTTGTGGGTGAGTCGAGAACTTGGGGGCACTGTTTTGATATTATGGGTCGCCCCTTCAGGACAGAGATGAGGAGAACATTTTTCTCTCAGAGGTTAGTGTGACTTTGGAACTCTCTGCCACAGAAGGTGGTGGAGATGGGGTCATGAAATATTTTAAAAGTGGAGGTAGAAAGATTCTTGTTAGTCAAGAGAGCGAAAGGTTATCAGGGTAAGATGGGAGTTAGAATTCAAAACACAACCAGATCAGCCATGTTATCATTGAATTTCAGAGCAGGCTCGAGGGGCCGAATGGCCTACTTCTGCTCCTCATTCGTATGTGTGTACGTTTGCACTCAACTTACAGGTGAGGGGCTTTTGACTTATTTCTGCTATTGTAAAGTTAGTGGAGGTGCTGTGGATGGTTTTCTGGAGGTTGTGTTGTGAGCTGCTGCAGATATTCAGGGACGACAGAGGATTGGTTGACCCAACTCTGGTCAAGGTATGGGACTGCAGTTACAGTGTCTCTGGGTCTGAAACATGACCAACAAATGGAGCAGAGGCTGCAGAGAGGGGAAGCTCAGTATAGAGGGAGGAGGAGGGGGCTCTACCATCCCCACCCTGGGTTTTCCAAGCGCAAAGAGAACAGTGGTCCCAATACCGAACATAGAACATAGAACATAGAACATAGAACATAGAACAGTACAGCACAGTACAGACCCTTCAGCCCACAATGTTGTGCCGAACCTTTAACCTACTCTAAGATCAAACTAACTACCTACCCTTCATTCTACTATCATCCATGTACCTATCCAAGAGTCGCTTAAATGCCCCTAACGTATCTGCTTCTACTACCACCGCTGGCAGCACATTCCACGCACCCACCACTCTCTGCGTAAAGAACCTACCTCGGACATCTCCCCGAAACCATCCTCCAATCATCTTAAGATTATGCCCCCTGGTGATAGCCCTTTCCACCCTGGGAAAAAGTCTCTGACTATCCACTCGATCTATGCCTCTCATCATCTCTATCAAGTCACCTCTCATCCTTCCTCGCTGCAATGAGAAAAGCCCTAGCTCCCTCAATCTTTCTTCGCAGGACATGCCCTCCAGTTCAGGAAGCATCCTGGTAAATCTCCTCTGCAGCCTCTCTAAAGCTTCCACATCCTTCCTATAATGAGGCGACCAGAACTGAACACAATATTCCAAGTGTGGTTGAACCTTACAGAGCTGCAGCATAACCTCGCGGCTCATAAACTCAATCCCCCTGTTAATAAAAGCCAACACACCATACGCCATCTTAACAACCCTATTAACTTGGGTGGCAACTTTGAGCGATCTATGGACATGGACTCCAAGATCCCTCTGTTCCTCCACACTACCAAGAATCCTTTCTTTAAGCCTGTATTCTGCATTCAAATTCGACCTTCCAAAGTGAATCACTTCACACTTTTCCAGGTTGAACTCCATCTGCCACTTCGCAGCCCAGCTGAGGAACACCACTGTTTTCTGCCATCGAGTCTGAACAACAACTTTTCACCACTTCTCTCTGTTTACTCTTCATTAGCCAATGTTATATTGACACTGGACTAGTAACCAGAGACCCAGGGTATTCCTCTGTGGACATGGGTTCGAATCCCACCACAGCAGAAGGTGGAATTTGAACTTAATAAAAAAAAATCTGGAATTAAAACTAGTCTAAAGATGGCCATGAAACCATTGTCGATTGTTGTAAAAACCCATCTGGTTCACTAATGTCCTTTAGGGAAGGAAATCTGATGTCCTTACCTGGTCTGGCCTATATGTGACTCCAGACCCACAGCAATGTGGTTACCTCTGACATGCCCTCTGAAATGGTCTAGCAAGCCACTCAGTTGTAACTAACCGCTACAAAGTCAATAAAAAGGAATGAAACTGGACGGACCACCCGGCATCGACCGAGGCACCGGAAACGACAACGGCAAACCCAGCCCTGTCGACCCTGCAAAGTCCTCCTTACTAACATCTGGGGGCTTGTGCCAAAGTTGGGAGAGCTGTCCCACAGACTAGTCAAGCAACAGCCTGACATAGTCATACTCATGGAATCATACCTAACAGACAATGTCCCAGACACTGCCATCATCATCCCCGGGTATGTCCTGTCCCACCGGCAGGACAGACCCAGCAGAGGTGATGGCACAGTGGTATACAGTAGGGAGGGAGTTGCCCTGGGAGTCCTCAACATCGACTCCGGACCTCATGAAATCTCATGTGATCAGGTCAAATATGGGCAAGGTAAACTCCTACTGATTACCACCTACCGCCCTCCCTCAGCTGATGACTCAGTACTCCCCCATGTTAAACAGCACTTGGAGGAAGCACTGAGGGTGGCAAGGGCACAAAATGTACTCTGAGTGGGGGAATTCAATGTCCATCACCATGAGTGGCTCGGGAGCACCACTACTGACCGAGCTGGCCGAGTCCTAAAGGACATGGCTGCTAGACTGGGTCTGCGGCAGGTGGTGGGGGAACCAACACGACGGAAAAACATACTCGACCTCGTCCTCACCAATCTGCCTGCCACAGATGCATCTGTCCATGACAGTATTGGTAGGAGTGACCACCGCACAGTCCTTGTGGAGACGAAGTCCCGCCTTCACATTGAGGATACCGTTCATCGTGTTGTGTGGCACTATCACCATGCTGAATGGGATAGATTTCGAACGGATCTAGCAATGCAAAACTGGGCATCCATGAGGCGCTGTGGGCCATCAGCAGCAGCAGAATTGTACTCAACCACAATATGTAACCTCATGGCCCGGCATATCCCCCACTCTACCATTACCATCAAGCCAGGAGACCAACCCTGGTTCAATGAAGAGTGCAGCAGGGCATGCCAGGAGCAGCACCAGGCATATCTCAAAATGAGGTGTCAAGTTGGTGAAGCTACAACCCAGCACTACTTGCATGCCAAACTGAGTAAGCAGCATGCGATAGACAGAGCTAAGCGAACCAATAACCAACGGATCAGATCTAAACTCTGCAGTCCTACCACATCCAGCCATGAATGGTGGTGGACAATTATACAACTAACTGGAGGAGGGGGCTCCACAAATATCCCCATCCTCAATGATGGGAGAGCCCAGAACATCAGTGCGAAAGATAAGGCTGAACATTTGCAACAATCTTCAGCCAGAAGTGCCGAGCTGATGATCCATCTCGGCCTCCTCCTGAAGTCCCCAGCATCACAGATACCAAACTTCAGCCAATTCGATTCACCCACGTGATAACAAGAAACGACTGAAGGCACTGGATACTGCAAAAGCTGTGGGGCCTGACAACATTCCGGCAATAGTATTGAAGACCTGTGCTCCAGAATTTGCAGCACCCCTAGCCAAGCTGTTCCAGTACAGCTACAACACTGGCATCTACCCTGCAATGTGGAATATTGCCCAGGTATGTCCTATACACAAAAAGCAGAACAAATCCAACCCGGCCAATTACCGCCCCATTAGCCTCCTCTCAATCATCAGTAAAGTGATGGAAGGTGTCATCAACAGTCCCATCAAGCGGCACTTGCTTAGCAACAACCTGCTCAGTGATGGTCAGTTTGGGTACCGTCAGGGCCACTCAGCTCCTGACCTTATTACAGCCTTGGTTCAAACATGGACAAAAGAGCTGAACACAAGAGGTGAGGTGAGAGTGACTGCCCTTGACATCAAGACAGCATTTGACTGAGTATGGCATCAAGGAGCCCGAACAAAACTGAGGTCAATGGGAATCAGGGGGAAAACCCTCCACTGGCTGGAGTCATACCTAGCGCAAAGGAAGATGGTTGTGGTTGTTGGAGGTCAATCATCTGAGCTCCAGGACATCACTGCAGGAGCACCTCTGGGTAGTGTCCTAGGCCCAATCATCTTCAGCTGCTTCATCAATGATCTTCCTTCAATCATAAGGTCAGAAGTCGGGATGTTTGCTGATGATTGCACAATGTTCAGCACCATTTGCGACTCCTCAGATACTGAAGCAGTCCGTGCAGAAATGCAGCAAGACCTGGACAATATCCAGGCTTGGGCTGATAAGTGGCAAGTAACATTCGTGCCACACAAGTGCCAGGCAATGACCATCTCCAACAAGAGAGAATCTAACCATCTCCCCTTGATATTCAATGGCATTACCATCGCTGAATGCCCCACTATCAACATCCTAGGGGCGACCATTGACCAGAAACTGAACTGGAGTAGCCATATAAATACCGTGGCTACAAGAGCATGTCAGAGGCTAGGAATCCTGAGGCGAGTAACTCACCTCCTGACTCCCCAAAGCCTGTCCACAATCTTCAAGGCACAAGTGAGGAGTGTGATGGAATACTCTCCACTTGCCTGGATGGGTGAAGCTCCAACAACACTCAAGAAGCTCAACACCATCCAGGACAAAGCAGCCCGCTTGATTGGCACCCCATCTACAAACATTCACTCCCTCCACCACTGACGCACAGTGGCAGCAGTGTGTACCATCTACAAGATGCACTGCAGCAATGCACCAAGGCTCCTTCGACAGCACCTTCCAAACTCGCGACCTCTACGAACTAGAAGAACAAGGGCAGCAAATACATGGAAACACCACCACCTGCAAGTTCCCCTCCAAGTCACACATTATGCTGACTTGGAACTATGTCGCCATTCCTTCACTTTCACTGGGTCAAAATCCTAACAGCACTGTTGGTTTACCTACCCCACATGGTCTGCAGCGGTTCAAGAAGGCAGCTCACCACCACCTTCTCAAGGACAATTAGGGATGGGTAATAAATGCTTGCCTGGCCAGCGATGCCCACATTCCGTGAATGAATTTATAAAAAACACTGTCATTGCCCCTTTAATCCATAGGGTTCAGTTTCGTTAAGCTGTCTATTGAATGACACGTGATCAAACACAGTTGAAAGTCTATATAAATATAACTTCAATCACACCACCCTCATCAGACCTCTCCATTGTTTCATCAAAGACCTCCATAAAGTTTACCTCACCATCACCTATCTCCACTTCTCCACTGTTGTTATATTATCAGACTACTTATCCGACATCCAGTACTAGATGAGCAGAAATTTCCTCCAATTAAATATTGGGAAGACTGAAGCCATTGTTTTGACTCCCTACTCCAACTCTGTTCCCTTGCTATTGATTCCATCCCTCTCCCTGGTAACAGTCTGAGATTCAAACAGTCTGTTTGCAACCTTGGTGTCACATTTGACCACAAAATGAGATTTAACCTCATTTTCAGGATATCGTTACAACCGTCTATTTCCACCTTGGTAACATCGCCAACTTCATCCCTGTCTCAGTCCATCTGCTGCTGAAACTGCACAGCGCCCCATACCGGGCAGGGCTCTAGTACAGTCAGCACAGTGCCCCATGCTGGACAAGACTCGAGTGTGGTCATCACTGTAACCCATGCTGGGCAGGGGTCAAGTGTGGTCAACACAGTGCCCAATGCTGGGAAGGGATCGAATGTGGTCAGCACAGTGCCCCATGCTGGACAGTGCACTAGTGTGGTTAGCATAGTGTCCCATGCTGGGCAGGACTCTATTGTGATCAGCACAGTGCCCCATGCTGGGCAGGGCTCTAGTGTGGTTAGCATAGTGTCCCATGCTGGGCAGGACTCCAGTGTGATCAGCACAGTGCCCCATGTTGGGCAGGGCTCTCGTGTGGTTAGCATAGTGTCCCATGCTGGGCAGGACACCAGTGTGATCAGCACAGTGCCCCATGCTGGGCAGGGCTCTAGTGTGGTTAGCATAGTGTCCCATGCTGGGCAGGACACCAGTGTGATCAGCACAGTGCCCCATGCTGGGAAGGGATCTAATGTGGTCAGCACAGTGCCCCATGCTGGGAAGGGATCTAGTGTAATCAGCACAGTGCACCATGCTGGACAGTGTGGTCTGCACTGTACCCCATTCAGGGCAGGGCTCTAGTGTGGTCAGCACAGTGCCCCATGCTGGGAAGGGATCTAGTGTAATCAGCACCGTGCACCATGCTGGACAGTGTGGTCTGCACTGTACCCCATTCAGGGCAGGGCTCCAGTGTGGTCAGGACAGTGCACCATGCTGGGCAGGGTTCTAGTGTAATCAGCACAGTGCACCATGCTGGACAGTGTGGTCAGCACTGTACCCCATTCAGGGCAGGGCTCCAGTGTGGTCAGCACAGTGCCCCATGCTGGGCAGGGTTCTAGTGTAATCAGCACAGTGCACCATGCTGGACAGTGTGGTCAGCACTGTACCCCATTCAGGGCAGGGCTCCAGTGTGGTCAGGACAGTGCACCATGCTGGGCAGGGTTCTAGTGTGATCAGCACATTGCCCCATGCTAGGTAGGGCTCCAGTGTGGTCAGCACTTACCTCCTCGTTCTGGGCAGGACTCCAGTGTGGTCAGCACAGTGCCCCATGCTTTACAGTGCTCCAGAGAGGTCAGCACAGCGCCTCATGCTGGGAAGGGATCACATGTGGTCAGCAGAGTGCCCCATGCTGGAAAGACGCTAGTGTGGTCAGCACAGTGCCCCATGCTGGAAAGATTCTAGAGAGGTCAACACAGCGCCCCATGCTGGGAAGGGATCAAATGTGGTCAGCACAGTGCCCCATGCTGGAAAGATTCTCGAGAGGTCAGCACAGCGCCCCATGCTGGGAAGGGATCGAATGTGGTCAGCACAGTGCCCCATGCTGGGAAGGGATCAAATGTGGTCAGCACAGTGCCCCATGCTGGGAAGGGATCGAATGTGGTCAGCACAGTGCCCCATGCTGGGAAGGGATCGAATGTGGTCAGCACAGTGCCCCATGCTGGGAAGACGCTAGTGTGGTCTGCACAGTGCCCCATGCTGGAAAGATTCTAGAGAGGTCAGCACAGCGCCCCATGCTGGGAAGGGATCGAATGTGGTCAGCACAGTGCCCCATGCTGGGAAGGGATCGAATGTGGTCAGCACAGTGCCCCATGCTGGAAAGACGCTAGTGTGGTCTGCACAGTGCCCCATGCTGGAAAGACTCTAGTGTGGTCAGCACAGAGCCCCATGCAGGGCAGGGTTCTAGTGTGGTCAGCACAGTGCCCCATGCTTGACAGTGCTCTAGAGTGGTCAGCACAGTGCCCCATGCTGGAAAGACGCTGGTGTTGTCTGCACAGTGCCCCATGCTGGAAAGATTCTAGAGAGGTCAGCACAGCGCCCCATGCTGGGAAGGGATCGAATGTGGTCAGCACAGTGCCCCATGCTGGAAAGACGCTAGTGTGGTCTGCACAGTGCCCCATGCTGGAAAGACTCTAGTGTGGTCAGCACAGAGCCCCATGCAGGGCAGGGTTCTAGTGTGGTCAGCACAGTGCCCCATGCTTGACAGTGCTCTAGAGTGGTCAGCACAGTGCCCCATGCTGGAAAGACGCTAGTGTGGTCAGCACAGTGCCCCATGCTGGAAAGATTCTATTGTGTTCAGCACAGTGCCCCATATTGGACAGGGATCTAGTGTGGTCAGCACAGTGCCCCATAGTGGACAGGGATCTTGCATGTTCAGCACAATGCCCCATGCTGGGTAGGGCTCGAGTGTGATCAGCACAGGGCGCTAGTGTGCCTATGAGAGTCCCCCATGCTGTGCAGCGCTCTGGTATGGTCAGCACAGTGCCCCATGTTGGACACGGGTCTGGTGTGGCAGCACAGTGCCCCATGTTGGACAGTGATCTAGTGTGGTCAGCACAGTGCCCCATATTGGACAGGGATCTATTGAGTTCAGCACAGTGCCCCATGCTGGGCAGAAGTCTAGTGGGGTGATCACTGTGCCCCATGCTGGGTAGGGCTCGAGTGTGATCAGCACAATGCTCGATGCTGAACAGTGCGCCAGAGTGCCCATGACAGTCCCCCATGATGTGCAGGGCTCCAGCATGGTCAGCACAGAGCCCCATGTTGGACAGGGATCTGGTGTGGTCAGCACAGTGCCCCATGCTGGGCAGGGCCCTGGTGTGGTCAGCACAGTGCCCAATGCGGGGCAAGGCTCTGGTGTGGTCAGCACAGTGCCCAATGTTGGACAGGGATCTAGTGTGGTCAGCAAAATGCCCCATGCTGGACAGGGATCTAGTGTGGTCAGCACAGTTTCCCATGCTAGACAGGGATCTAGTGTATTCAGCACAATGCCCCATGTTGGACAGGGACCTAGTGTGTTCAGCACAATGCCCCATTTCGGACAGGGATCTAGTGTGTTCAGCACAGTGCCCCATGTTGGACAGGGATCTAGTGTGTTCAGCAGGCTCCCCCATGTTGGACAGGGATCTAGTGTGTTCAGCACGATGCCCCATGTTGGACAGGGATCTAAGGTGTTCAGCACAGTGCCCCATGTTGGACAGGGATCTAGTGTGTTCAGCACCATGCCCCATGTTGTACAGGGATCTAGTGTATTCAGCACAGTGCCCCATGTTGGACAGGGATCTAGTGTGTTCAGCACCATGCCCCATGTTGGACAGGGATCTAGTGTGTTCAGCACGATGCCCCATGTTGGACAGGGATCTAGTGTGTTCAGCACCATGCCCCATGTTGGACAGGGATCTAGTGTGTTCAGCACAGTGCCCCATGCTGGACAGGGATCCAGTGTGTTCAGCACGATGCCCCATGTTGGACAGGGATCTAGTGTATTCAGCACAGTGCCCCATGTTGTACAGGGATCTAGTGTATTCAGCACAGTGCCCCATGCTGGACAGGGATCTAGTGTATTCAGCACAATGCCCCATGTTGGACAGGGATCTAGTGTGTTCAGCACAGTGCCCCATGCTGGACAGGGATCCAGTGTGTTCAGCACGATGCCCCATGTTGGACAGGGATCTAGTGTGGTCAGCACAGTGCCCCATGCTGGACAGGGATCCAGTGTGTTCAGCACGATGCCCCATGTTGGACAGGGATCTAGTGTATTCAGCACAGTGCCCCATGCTGGACAGGGATCTAGTGTATTCAGCACAATGCCCCATGTTGGACAGGGATCTAGTGTGGTCAGCACAGTGCCCCATGCTGGACAGGGATCTAGTGTGGTCAGCACAATGCCCCATGTTGGACAGGGATCTCGTGCATTCAGCACAATGCCCCATGTTGGACAGGGATCTAGTGTGGTCAGCACAGTGCCCCATGCTGGACAGGGATCCAGTGTGTTCAGCACGATGCCCCATGTTGGACAGGGATCTAGTGTATTCAGCACAATGCCCCATGTTGGACAGGGATCTAGTGTATTCAGCACAGTGCCCCATGCTGGACAGAGATCCAGTGTGTTCAGCACGATGCCCCATGTTGGACAGGGATCTAGTGTGGTCAGCACAATGCCCCATGTTGGACAGTGATCTAGTGTATTCAGCACAATGCCCCATGTTGGACAGTGATCTAGTGTGTTCAGCACAATGCCCCATGTTGGACAGGGATCTAGCGTGTTCAGCACAATTCCCCATGCTGGACAGGGATCTAGCGTGTTCAGCACAATTCCCCATGTTGGACAGTGATCTAGTGTGTTCAGCACAATGTCCCATGTTGGACAGGGATCTAGTGTATTCAGCACAATGCCCCATGTTGGACAGGGATCTAGTGTGTTCAGCACAATTCCCCATGCTGGACAGGGATCTAGCGTGTTCAGCACAATTCCCCATGTTGGACAGGGATCTAGTGTATTCAGCACATTGCCCCATGTTGAGCAGTGCGCCAGTGTGCCCATGACAGTCCCCCATGCTGGGCAGGGCACTAGTGTGATCAGCACAGTGCCACATGCTGGACAGGACTAGAGTGTGATGAGCATAGTGCCCCGTGCTGGACAGGAATGTAGTGTATTCAGCACAATGCCCCATGTTGGACAGGGATCCAGTGTATTCAGCACAGTCCTCCATGCCGGGCAGGGCACTAGTGTGATCAGCACAGTGCCCCAAGCTGGACAGGGATCTAGTGTGAACAGCAGAGTGCCCCATGCTGGACAGGGATCTAGTGTGATCAGCATAGTGCCCCATGCTGGACAGGACTGTCGTGTGATCAGCACAGTGCCTCATGCTGGACAGGGATCCGGTGTGATCAGCATAGTGCCCCATGCTGGACAGGACTGTAGCATGCTCAGCACAGTGCCCCATGCTGGACAGGGATCTAGTGTGATCAGCAAAGTGCCCCATGCTGGACAGGACTGCAGCATGCTCAGTACAATGCCCCATGCTGGACAGGCCTCTAGTATGATCGGCGCAGTGCCCCATGCTGGACAGGACCGTGTGTGTGATCAGCACATTGCCCCTTGCTGGGCAGGACTGTCGTGTGATCAGCACAGCGCCCCATGCCGGACAGGGATCTAGTGTGGTCAGCACAGTGCCCCATGCTGGACAGGGATCTAGTGTGATCAGCACAGTGCCCCATGCTGGACAGGGATCTAGTGTGATCAGCGCAGTGCCCCATGCTGGACAGGACTGTGGTGTGATCAGCACATTGCCCCATGCTGGACAGGGATCTAGTGTGATCAGCACAGTGCCCCATGCTGGACAGGACTGTGGTGTGATCAGCACATTGCCCCATGCTGGGCAGGACTGTAGTGTGATCAGCACAGCGCCCCATGCTGGACAGGGATCTAGTGTGATCAGCGCAGTGCCCAATGCTGGACAGGACTGTAGTGTGATCAGCACAATGCCCCATGTTGGACAGTGATCTAGTGTGTTCAGCACCATGCCCCATGCTGGACAGGGCTCTAGTGTGGTCAGCACAGTGCCTCTTGCTGTACAGGACTGCAGTGTGATCGGCACAGTTTCCCATGCTGGGTTGGTCTCTAGTGTGATCAGCACAGGGCTCCATGTTGGGCAGGTCACTAGTGTGATCAGCACAGTGCCCCATGCTGGACAGGGCTCTAGTGTGATCAGCAAAGTGCCTCATGCTGGACAGGACTGTAGTGTGATCAGCACAGTGCCCCATGCTGGACAGGGCTCTAGTGTGGTCAGCACAGTGCCCCATGCTGGGCAGGACTGTAGTGTGATCAGCACATTGCCCCATGCTGGGCAGGACTGTAGTGTGATCAGCACAATGCCCCATGTTGGACAGTGATCCAGTGTGATCAGCACAGTGCCCCATGCTGGACAGGACTGTGGTGTGATCAGCACATTGCCCCATGCTGGGCAGGACTGTAGTGTGATCAGCACAGCGCCCCATGTTGGACAGGGATCTAGTGTGGTCAGCACAATGCCCCATGTTGGACAGTGATCTAGTGTGTTCAGCACCATGCCCCATGCTGGACAGGGCTCTAGTGTGGTCAGCACAGTGCCTCTTGCTGTACAGGACTGCAGTGTGATCGGCACAGTTCCCCATGCTGGGTTGGTCTCTAGTGTGATCAGCACAGGGCTCCATGTTGGGCAGGTCACTAGTGTGATCAGCACAGTGCCCCATGCTGGACAGGGCTCTAGTGTGATCAGCAAAGTGCCTCATGCTGGACAGGACTGTAGTGTGATCAGCACAGTGCCCCATGCTGGACAGGGCTCTAGTGTGGTCAGCACAGTGCCCCATGCTGGGCAGGACTGTAGTGTGATCAGCACAGTGCCCCATGCTGGACAGGACTGTAGTGTGATCAGCACAGTGCCCCATGCTGGGCAGGACTGTAATGTGATCAGCACAGTGCCCCATGCTGGACAGGGCTCTAGTGTGATCAGCACAGTGCCTCATGCTGGACAGGACTGTAGTGTGATCAGCACAGTGCCCCATGCTGGACAGGGCTCTAGTGTGGTCAGCACAGTGCCCCATGCTGGGCAGGACTGCAGTGTGATCAGCACAGTGCCCCATGCTGGACAGGACTGTAGTGTGATCAGCACGGTGACTCATGCTGGACAGGACTGTAGTGTGATCAGCACATTGCCCCATGCTGGGCAGGACTGTAGTGTGATCAGCACAGTGCCTCAAGCTGGACAGGACTGTAGTGTGATCAGCTCAGTGCCCCATGCTGGACAGGACTGTAGTGTGATCAGCACAGGGCCCCATGCTGGACAGGACTGTGGTGTGATCAGCACAGTGCCCCATGCTGGACAGGACTGTAGTGTGATCAGCACAGTGCCCCATGATGGACAGGACTGTGGTGTGAACAGCACAGTGCCTCATGCTGGACAGGACTGTAGTGTGATCAGCACAGTGCCTCATGCTGGACAGGACTGTAGTGTGATCAGCACAGTGCCCCATGCTGGGCAGGACTGTAGTGTGATAAGCACAGTGCCTCAAGCTGGACAGGACTGTAGTGTGATCAGCACAGTGCCTCATGCTGGACAGGACTGTAGTGTGATCAGCACAGTGCCTCATGCTGCACAGGACTGTAGTGTGATCAGCACAGTGCCCCATGCTGGACAGGACTGTAGTGTGATCAGCACAGTGCCTCATGCTGGACAGGACTGTAGTGTGATCAGCACAGTGCCCCATGCTGGACAGGACTGTAGTGTGATCAGCACAGTGCCGCATGCTGGACAGGACTGTAGTGTGATCAGCTCAGTGCCCCATGCTGGACAGCACTGTAGTGTGATCAGCACAGGGCCCCATGCTGGACAGGACTGTAGTGTGATCAGCTCAGTGCCCCATGCTGGACAGGACTGTAGTGTGATCAGCACAGTGCCCCATGCTGGGCAGGACTGCAGTGTGATAAGCACAGTGCCCCATGCTGGACAGGACTGTAGTGTGATCAGCACAGTGCCCCATGCTGGACAGGACTGTAGTGTGATCAGCTCAGTGCCCCATGCTGGACAGGACTGTAGTGTGATCAGCACAGGGCCCCATGCTGGACAGGACTGTAGTGTGATCAGCTCAGTGCCCCATGCTGGACAGGACTGTAGTGTGATCAGCACAGTGCCCCATGCTGGGCAGGACTGTAGTGTGATAAGCACAGTGCCCCATGCTGGACAGGACTGTAGTGTGATCAGCACAGTGCCCCATGCTGGACAGGACTGTAGTGTGATCAGCTCAGTGCCCCATGCTGGACAGGACTGTAGTGTGATCAGCACAGGGCCCCATGCTGGACAGGACTGTGGTGTGATCAGCACAGTGCCCCATGCTGGACAGGACTGTAGTGTGATCAGCACAGTGCCCCATGATGGACAGGACTGTGGTGTGAACAGCACAGTGCCTCATGCTGGACAGGACTGTAGTGTGATCAGCACAGTGCCTCATGCTGGACAGGACTGTAGTGTGATCAGCACAGTGCCCCATGCTGGGCAGGACTGTAGAGTGATAAGCACAGTGCCCCATGCTGGACAGGACTGTAGTGTGATAAGCACAGTGCCCCATGCTGGACAGGACTGTAGTGTGATCAGCACAGTGCCCCATGCTGTACAGGGCTCCAGTGTGATCAGCACAGTGCCTCATGCTGGACAGGTCTGTAGTGTGATCAGAACAGTGCCCCATGCTGGACAGGACTGTAGTGTGATCAGCACAGTGCCCCATGCTGGGCAGGACTGCAGTGTGATAAGCACAGTGCCCCATGCTGGACAGGACTGTAGTGTGATCAGCACAGTGCCCCATGCTGGACAGGACTGTAGTGTGATCAGCTCAGTGCCCCATGCTGGACAGGACTGTAGTGTGATCAGCACAGTGCCCCATGCTGGGCAGGACTGTAGTGTGATAAGCACAGTGCCCCATGCTGGACAGGACTGTAGTGTGATCAGCACAGTGCCCCATGCTGGACAGGACTGTAGTGTGATCAGCTCAGTGCCCCATGCTGGACAGGACTGTAGTGTGATCAGCACAGGGCCCCATGCTGGACAGGACTGTAGTGTGATCAGCTCAGTGCCCCATGCTGGACAGGACTGTAGTGTGATCAGCACAGTGCCCCATGCTGGGCAGGACTGTAGTGTGATAAGCACAGTGCCCCATGCTGGACAGGACTGTAGTGTGATCAGCACAGTGCCCCATGCTGGACAGGACTGTAGTGTGATCAGCTCAGTGCCCCATGCTGGACAGGACTGTAGTGTGATCAGCACAGGGCCCCATGCTGGACAGGACTGTGGTGTGATCAGCACAGTGCCCCATGCTGGACAGGACTGTAGTGTGATCAGCACAGTGCCCCATGATGGACAGGACTGTGGTGTGAACAGCACAGTGCCTCATGCTGGACAGGACTGTAGTGTGATCAGCACAGTGCCTCATGCTGGACAGGACTGTAGTGTGATCAGCACAGTGCCCCATGCTGGGCAGGACTGTAGAGTGATAAGCACAGTGCCCCATGCTGGACAGGACTGTAGTGTGATAAGCACAGTGCCCCATGCTGGACAGGACTGTAGTGTGATCAGCACAGTGCCCCATGCTGGACAGGACTGTAGTGTGATCAGCACAGTGCCCCATGCTGGACAGGTCTGTAGTGTGATCAGAACAGTGCCCCATGCTGGACAGGGCTCTATTGTGGTCAGCACAGTGCCTCATGCTGGACTGGACTGTAGTGTGATCAGCGCAGTGCCCCATGCTGTACAGGGCTCGAGTGTGGTCAGCACAGTGCCCCATGCTGTACAGGACTGTAGTGTATTCAGAACAGTGCCCTATGCTGGGCAGGGCTCTAGTGTGGTCAGCACAGAGCCCCATGCTGCACAGGACTGTAGTGTGATCAGCACATTGCCCCATGCTGGACAGGACTGTAGTGTGATCAGCACAGTGCCTCATGCTGGACAGGACTGTAGTGTGATGAGCACAGTGCCCCATGCTGGACAGGACTGTGGTGTAATCAGCACAGTGCCCCATGCTGGACAGGACTGTAGTGTGATCAGCACTGTGCCTCATGCTGGACAGGACTGTAGTGTGATCAGCTCAGTGCCCCATGCTGAACAGGGCACTCGTGTGGTCAGCACAGGCCCCAAGTTGGACAGGACTGTCGTGTGATCAGCACTGTGCCTCATGCTGGACAGGACTGTAGTGTGATCAGCACAGTGCCCCATGCTGGACAGGGCGCTCGTGTGGTCCGCACAGGCCCCATGTTGGACAGGACTGTCGTGTGATCAGCACTGTGCCTCATGCTGGACAGGACTGTAGTGTGATGATCACAGTGCCTCATGCTGGACAGGACTGTAGTGTGATCAGCACAGTGCCCCATGCTGGACAGGGCGCTCGAGTGGTCAGCACAGTGCCCCATGCTGGACAGGACTGTCGTGTGATCAGCACAGTTCCCCATGCTGGACAGGACTGTAGTTTGATGAGCACATTGCCCCATGCTGGACAGGACTGTCGTGTGATCAGCACATTGCCCCATGCTGGACAGGACTGTCATGTGATCAGCACAGTGCCCCATGCTGGACATGCGCTCGAGTGGTCAGCACAGTGCCCATGCTGGACAGGACTGTAGTGTGATCAGCACAGTTCCCCATGCTGTGCAGGACTGTCGTGTGATCAGAACAGTGCCCCATGCTGGACAGGGCTCTATTGTGGTCAGCACAGTGCCTCATGCTAGACTGGACTGTAGTGTGATCAGCGCAGTGCCCCATGCTGGACAGGGCTCTAGTGTGGTCAGCACAGAGCCCCATGCTGGACAGTGCTCTAGTGTGGTCAGCACAGTGCCCCATGCTGGACAGGACTGTCGTGTGATCAGCACAGTGACCCATTCAGGGCAGGACTCTAGTTTGGCCAGCACATTGCACCATGCTGGGCAGGGTTCTAGTGTGGTGAGCACCGTTCCCATGTGCTGGGTAGGGTTCGTGTGTGGTCAGCATGGTGCTCCATGCTGGGCAGGGTTCTAGTGTGGTCAGCTCCGTTCCCATTTGCTGGGTAGGGTTCTAGTGTGGTCAGAATGGTGCCCGATGCTGGGTAGGGTTCGTGTGTGGTCAGCTCCGTTCCCATTTGCTGGGTCGGGTTCTAGTGTGGTCAGCATGGTGCCCCATGCTGGGCAGGGTTCTATTGTGGTCAGCACCGTTCCTGTTTGCTGGGTAGGGTTCCAGTGTGGTCAGCATGCTGCCCGATGCTGGGTAGTGTTCCAGTGTGGTCAGCATGGTGCCCGATGCTGGGTAGGGTTCGTGTGTGGTCAGCTCCGTTCCCATTTGCTGTGTAGGGTTCTAGTGTGGTCAGCATGGTGCTCCATGCTGGGCAGGGTTCTAGTGTGGTCAGCTCCGTTCCCATTTGCTGGGTAGGGTTCTAGTGTGGTCAGAAAGGTGCTTGATGCTGGGTAGGGTTCGTGTGTGGTCAGCTCCGTTCCCATTTGCTGGGTAGGGTTCCAGAGTGGTCAGCATGGTGCCTGATGCTGGGTAGTGTTCCAGTGTGGTCAGCATGGTGCCCCATGCTGGGTAGAGTTCGTGTGTGGTCAGCTCCGTTCCCATTTGCTGGGTAGGGTTCTAGTGTGGTCAGCATGGTGCCCTATGCTGGGTAGTGTTCCAGTGTGGTCAGCATTGTGCCCCATGCTGGGCAGGTCTGTAGTGTGGTCAGCATAGTTACCCATGTTGGACAGGGCTCTCGTGTGGCCATGACATTCCTCCATTTTGGGCAGGGCTCCAATATGGTCAGCACTGTGACCCATGACGGGCAGGGCTTTGGTGTGGTTAACACAGTGCCGCATGCTGGACTGGGCTCTAGTGTGTTCATCACATGTCCCATGTTGTGCCAGTCTCTCGCCCAGGCTAATTGACCATGTGCTGTTAGTGTGAGGAGGGATTTGAATTGACATCAATCAACCATTCCGACATCTTTGACAGACGTCTTTGTAGCTTCCACTGTGCACGTCTACTGTCCGCCTGTGTTAGTCACGCTCAGCTGAACATACATTCAGCAGCACGAGTGTTATTTAAAAGGACCAGGCATCCAACTTACAGGTGTGGGTGTTTTGACTTACTTCTGCTATTGTAAAGTCAGTGGAGGTGCTGTGGATGGCTTTCTGGAGGTTATGTTGTGAGCTGTACAGACATTCAAGGTTGACAGAGGATTTCCTGACCCAACTCTGCATGAGATATGGGGACTGTAATTAGTGCCTCTGGAGATGTGTTTCTCTGGGAATTCCTGGACGTAGGTAGATCTTATAATCCATGTTGAGGAGGGAGACCGGACGCCCGTTCTTAAGCAAGCAGAGATCACCCCTTTTCAGCAACAGGATGACAACCACCCTGTGCCACGAGAGGGGCACCCCCGAGTCGCCAGGCTTTCCCCCAGGAACTGCACGTTATTGTCCTCAGGACGTATCCCAATGCCCCGAGGAACTCCACGGTGGCCCCGTCCAGCCCCGGCGATTTGCCCATTCAGTGCTGGTGGAGGGCACCGTACAATTGTGCTAATGTGAGCGGAGTCTCCAATCCTTTGGCGCCCTCCAGTCTGATCTTTGGCAGGTCCTCCTACAAAACTCTACACGTGTCCTCGCTGGACGGGTCCGGAGAGAGCAATGCACTGTTATAGGTTCGGACCAATATTCCCATTCCCTCCGGATCCATCGTCTGCCAGCTGCTCGAAGAGCTGCTTATGCACCCTCTGCCAATTTTCCAGTGAGTAGAAGAAGGGTGAGGCGCGGTTCAAATCTTCCAGGATCTGGATCCGCGACCTCACGTACACACCTCGTGAGCTGCAGGTCCCTCAGCGCGCCCTCTTCTCTTTGTACACCTGCCACAGGATGGGGTCTGTGATGGCCTGACCGAGATGGGACTCCAAGTCAAGCACCTCCCTCTCTAGAAGCTCGATCTCGGCTTCCCGCCTCTTGGTCGACACATTCGTGTTCTCCTGACAGAAGACGCGGATGTGAGTCTTGACCACATCCCACCATAGCCTCAAGTGGAGGAAGCCTCCCTGCTTCCTTCTCCAGTCAGCCCAGAATCGACGGAATGAGTCACGGAATCACTCGTCCTCCAGTAGCAATTTGTTAAAAGTGCCATTACAGGGACCCGTCCCGTGTGCGGAGTGGAGTGAATTCCTCCCACATCAGGTGGTGGTCCGAGCACGGAACCAGCCACTTGGAGGCCACCGAGATGCAGGAGGCGTATGCCTGTAAAATGTAGAGGCGGTCAATTCCGGTACCCTTCTTCTGAGTCCTCCAGACGAAAGCACTGGAGTTGGGATGGAGATTCCACCAGGCGTCCACTAAGTTGAGGTAGTTGATCCATCAAGTCACCCTGCTACTCCAGGAGCCAGGTGGCTTCATCTCCCGGAACGGTGTGGGTTTCCTGCATAAAACCCATCACAAATCTCCCTTCCCTGAGGACTGTGAGATTGTGAAAACGGCTGAGAGACCCCCTGCTGCTGTTGATGTTGAGGCTGGCTATGGATATCTTCATGTTAAAAATACCACCATCCTGTCACCAAGACTTTACTGTGAGGAGAGAGTGGAACTGCTCATCGCCTTGCACTCCCCCAGCAACCCGGAGAGGAACACATTGAACAGGCATCGCACGACCTTTTTCATGTCTGCACATTTGCAACCCTCCTTGAGGGCAAGACGGACAGACCTGATGATCAGCGCCAGCTACACACACTGGTCAAGGGGCGGCTGAACCTCCCTGCAAGCAGCAAGGAAGTCCCGGAGTTCTACAATGGGGATGAGAGGAGACTCGGTAGGAGGCATGAGGGAGTGCACCGCCTCACTGGCAATGGATTCAAGGTCGTCCTCCGTGCCCCTCACCGAGACTCCATCCTCCTCCGGGCCGTCACCGCCAGTGGTCGACACACCCACCACACAATGTGGTGTGGACATCCCGGCCACGCCAGCGAGTCTCACCTCCCTCATGATCACACCCTCAGGATCGGTGGTGGAGGAGTCATTCCTATATTCCTCTGGGGAAACTGGGAATATAAGTGCCTGTGGTTGAGGACACCCTCTCCCCCTCGGTGCCCGGGCTTGTGATCAGCCTCGGGGGAGGCAGTTGTTTCTTGACTCTGGAAATCCAGCTGGAGTGGGACCCGAGGTAGAGAGAGGAGGCCATCTCCCACCCTGCCAGCGCCACAGTACCAGCAGACAGAGCACTGTTAACATTATTCAAATCAACCTCCGGGTCGGATCCATCCTGGATGACAGCAACAGGCGCCGAGAGCGTTGACCCTCTCAGGTCTCAGCCCCACCCAGGACACCGGACCCAGTGGGAGATGGAATGTTTTCTCCTGGTGGATCCACAGGCTCCCCCCTCAGGGGAGGGGCCCTTCACCACTCCCCCGCCCCTCCTCGGGTTTTGCAAATGGTACAGAGGCTTCTGTCCCCACTCCATTTTATGGGATAGAAAGCTGTGACTTAGGGCTCGAGCCCCAATGGTGCTGGTAGTGCGGGGAGTCCGACGACCTGCCAGGAGACTGACCCTGTTCCTCTCGGCAATCTGCAGTGGCGGGATGCCTCCTCCTCTTATTCATGGAGAGGTGAGGAGGTTCAGAGAGCTCAGTCTCACGAGACATCTATGTTTATCCCTCCACACCCTCAACAGTGTAGAGGGAGATTTACTCTCGATCTGACCCTCAGGCCCGTTTTGTTTTTTTGTCGAGGGGGACTTTATTCGCCAGGACCCCTTTATTTAAATTTTGAATTAAGTTTATTAAAAACAGATAAATAAACCAAAAACTAAAATTAAAATGCCATTCTCGGCATTAAAGATGCATCACAGCCCTTGCGGTACCCACCGATGGTGGAAGGCCTCGAGTGTGCCAGATTCTGAATAGATCCCTGTTAAAGACAGGAACTTCAGTCCGTGTCATCCACACCCATAGCGGCAGGAGGTGGAAAGAGGGTTTTCAAGGTTTTTACCTACAGGAACAATCAAAGTACCAGAGCTCATATTTCCTCTGTCCCTGAGTGTCATTACTCATTATCCCCCCTGGAGGAACACCTCTCTCTCTCTTTCTCTCACTCACTCCCTCTCTCACTCTCTCCCCCTCTCTCTCTCTGTCTCTCTCACTCACTCATTCTCTCTCTCACTCTCTTTCTCTCTCTCCCTGTCTCTCTTTCTTTCTTTCTTTCTCTCTGTCTCCTTCCCAGCAGAAAGCAATGGCTATTTTACACTCCAAATTCCATGTTATCAAAACTTTTGTCCTCCCCACTCACACCAATTTAAAATATAACTATGCACACTTGTTAAACAACCAACTACATTCAGACAGCATGCAGGACCAGACGTAACTGACCGTAATAGACACTGGCTGAGACAGACAAAGAAATCAAACAGGAAACTTCAAATACAAAAACAGACCCACTTACTCAAACACAAGCTTTTCCTCCTGTTCTCCTCAGACATTGTTTCGGCCTTACTGTGGCTCCGAAAGATTTCCTTTCCTTTTATATCTCAGGTACAGACAGGGTGGATAGCAAGAAGCTTTTTCCCAGAGTGGGGGATTCAATTGCAAGGGGACACGAGTTCAAAGTGAAAGGTGAAAACTTTAGGGGGGATATGCGTGGAAAGTTCTTTACGCAGAGGGTGGTGGGTGCCTGGAATGCATTGCTGGTGGAGGTGGTAGACGCGGGCACGATAGCGTCTTTTAAGATGTATCTAGACAGATACATGAATGGGCAGGAAGTAAAGAGATACAGACCATTAGAAAATAGGCAACAGGTTTAGATAGAGGATTTGGATCGGCGTAGGCTTGGAGGGCCGAAGGGCCTGTTCCTGTGCTGTAATTTTCTTTGTTCTTTGTTCTTTGTTAACGTCACACGTGACTTGGTGGGATTGAGAGTAACAGACTGTTCCATTCGGTGTTGTCACCACATTAACGGGACAGCCTGTCAAGGAGGTTACCTTAACGGGACAGATTGGTAAACGTTCTCCCTCTCCAACATTGTCCCCCTCCGAGGCCTCCTGCTCCGTTTTAGTGCCACCTGTGTGATACTCTGCTTTTTGTGAAGGCTGCTACACCCGCCTGGGAGCTGCTTTCCCTCTGGGTTTGCAATCACTGAATGTTAGACCTGTACTGTGCATGCTCTGTCTTCAGGTGGGGTCACTCCTGTAACTCCCTAAGGACACCTCTAGAATCCTCTAACTTTTTTTTTAGAACATTACAGCGCAGTACAGGCCCTTCGGCCCTCGATGTTGCGCCGACCTGTGAAACCATCTGACCTACACTATTCCATTTTCATCCATATGTCTATCCAATGTCCACTTAAATGCCCTTAAAGTTGGCGAATCTACTACTGCTGCAGGCAGGGCGTTCCACGCCCTTACTACTCTCTGAGTAAAGAAACTACCTCTCACATCTGTCCGATATCTATCACCCCTCAACTTGAAGCTATGTCCCCTCGTGTTTGCCATCACCATCCGAGGAAAAAGACGCTCACTATCCACCCTATCTAACCCTCTGATTATCTTATATGTCACTATTAAGTCACCTCTCCTCCTCCTTCTCTCCAACGAAAACAACCTCAAGTCCCTCAGCCTTTCCTCGTAAGACCTTCCCTCCATACCAGGCAACATCCTAGTAAATCTCCTCTGCACCCTTTCCATAGCTTCCACATCCTTCCTATAATGCGGTGATCAGAACTGCACGCAATACTCCAGGTGCGGTCTCACCAGAGTTTTGTACAGCTGCAGCATGACCTCGTTGCTCCGAAACTCGCTCCCCCCTACTAATAAAAGCTAACACACCATATGCCTTCTTAACAGCCCTATTAACCTGGTTAGCAACCTTCAGGGATTTATGCACCTGGACATCAAGATCTCTCTGTTCATCTACACTACCAAGAATCTTCCCATTAGCCCAGTACTCTGCATTCCTGTTACTCCTTCCAAAGTGAATCACCTCACACTTTTCCGCATTAAACTCCATTTGCCATCTCTCAGCCCAGCTCTGCAGCCTATCTATGTCTCTCTGTACCCTACAACATCCTTCGGCACTATCCACAACTCCGCCGACCTTAGTGTCATTTGCAAATTTACTAACCCACCCTTCTACACCCTCTTCCAGGTCATTTATAACAATGACAAACAGCAGTGGCCCCAAAACAGATCCTTGCGGTACACCACTAGTAACTAAACTCCAGGATGAACATTTGCCATCAACCCTCTGTCTTCTTTCAGCTAGCCAATTTCTGATCCAAAGCTCCAAATCGCCTTCAACCCCATACTTCCGTATTTTCTGCAATAGCCTACCGTGGGGAACCTTATCAAACGCCTTACTGAAATCCATATACACCACATCCACTGCTTTACCCTCATCCACCTGTTTGGTCACCTTCTCGAAAAACTCAATAAGGTTTGTGAGGCACGACCTACCCTTCACAAAACCGTGCTGACTATCTCTAATGTACTTATTCTTTTCAAGATGATTATAAATCCTGTCTCTTATAACCTTTTCCAACATTTTACCCACAACCGAAGTAAGGCTCACAGGTCTATAATTACCAGGGCTGTCTCTACTCCCCTTCTTGAACAAGGGGACAACATTTGCAATCCTCCAGTCTTCCGGCACTATTCCTGTCGACAATGACGACATAAAGATCAAGGACAAAGGCTCTGCAATCTCCTCCCTCGCTTCCCAGAGAATCCTAGGATAAATCCCATCTGGCCCAGGGGACTTAGCTATTTTCACACCTTCCAAAATTGCTAACACCTCCTCCTTGTGAACCTCAATCCCATCTAGCCTCGTAGCCTGAATCTCAGTATTCTCAACAACATTTTCTTTCTCTACTGTAAATACTGACGCAAAATATTCATTTAACACTTCCCCTATCTCCTCTGATTCCACACACAACTTCCCACTACTATCCTTGATTGGCCCTAATCTAACTCTAGTCATTCTTTTATTCCTGATATACCTATAGAAAGCCTTAGGGTTTTCCCTGATCCGATCCACCAATGACTTCTCGTGTCCTCTCCTTGCTCTTCTTAGCTCTCCCTTTAGATCCTTCCTGGCTAGCTTGTAGCTCTCAAGCGCCCTAACTGAGCCTTCACGTCTCATCCTAACATAAGCCTTCTTCTTCCTCTTGACAAGCGCTTCAACTTCTTTAGTAAACCATGGCTCCCTCGCACGACAACTTCCTCCCTGCCTCACAGGTACATACTTATCAAGGACACGCAGTAGCTGCTCCCTGAATAAGCTCCACATTTCGATTGTTCCCATCCCCTGCAGTTTCCTTCCCCATCCTACGCATCCTAAATCTTGCCTAATCGCATCATAATTTCCTTTCCCCCAGTTATAATTTTTGCCCTGCGGTATATACCTGTCCCTGCCCATCGCTAAGGTAAACCTAACCGAATTGTGATCACTATCACCAAAGTGCTCACCTACATCTAAATCTAACACCTGGCCGGGTTCATTTCCCAGTACCAAATCCAATGTGGCATCGCCCCTGGTTGGCCTGTCTACATACTGTGTCAGAAAACCCTCCTGCACACACTGGACAAAAACTGACCCATCTAAAGTACTCGAACTATAGTATTTCCAGTCGATATTTGGAAAGTTAAAGTCCCCCAGAACAACTGCCCTGTTACTCTCGCCCCTGTCGAGAATCATCTTCGCTATCCTTTCCTCTACATCTCTGGAACTATTCGGAGGTCTATAAAAGACTCCCAACAGGGTAACCTCACCTCTCCTGTTTCTAACCTCAGCCCATACTACCTCAGTAGACGAGTCCTCAAACGTCCTTTCTGCCGCTGTAATACTCTCCTTGATTAACAATGCCACACCCCCTCCTCTTTTAGAATCTTCTCTGTTTTAACTGAAACATCTAAATCCCGGAACCTGCAACATCCATTCCTGCCCCTGCTCTACCCATGTCTCCGAAATGGCCACAACATCGAAATCCCAGGTACCAACCCATTCTGCAAGCTCACCCACCTTATTCCGGATGCTCCTGGCGTTGAAGTAGACACACTTTAAACCAAGTTCTTGCTTGCCAGTGCCCTCTTGCGTCCTTGTAACCTTATCCCTGACCTCACTACTCTCAACATCCTGTACACTGGAACTACAATTTAGGTTCCCATTCCCCTGCTGAATTAGTTTAAACCCCCCCGAAGAGCACTAGCAAACCTCCCCCCCAGGATATTGGTACCCCTCTGGTTCAGGTGAAGACCATCCTGTTTGTAGAGGTCCCACCTACCCCAGAAAGAGCCCCAATTATCCAGGAAACCAAAACCCTCCCTCCTGCACCATCCCTGCAGCCACGTGTTCAACTCCTCTCTCTCCCTATTCCTCGCTTCGCTATCACGTGGCACGGGCAACAACCCAGAGATAACAACTCTGTTTGTTCCCGCTCTTAGCTTCCACCCTAGCTCCCTAAATTTCTGTCTTAAATCCCCATCTCTCTTCCTACCTATGTCGTTGGTGCCTATGTGGACCACGACTTGGGGCTGCTCCCCCTCCCCATTAAGGATCCCAAAAACTTCTGGGTCAACTGGACATTATCCTGTGTGACAGTAACAATATGTTTCTCTGCAAACTCTAACTGCTGCTGAACTGCACAAGCTTGTCCTGCATTAAGTGGCTGTTGTTGTATAGTGACAGTAAAGGACACTAGCTTATTGTGTAACTTATGTAGCTGTGTCTGCTGCTGCTGCTGGGTCTGTTCACTTTGAGCTACCATTTCTCTCACCTGTGACTCGATCACTTCCTCATCGCACTGTGCACGATGCTGCACATGGAGTCAGATTTAAAGCCTTTTCACCCTTCTGATGTTTAGCCAAGCCGTGTGCCTGGATAAACTTCACTATATTTTAAAAGGAACGTGTGCATGCTTCCATACACAGTCTCCGAACAGGGACTGGATACTGTCCATATTACACTTTGTGCTTAACTCTTCCTCATATGTTTCCCAGAGACCCTTCTTCCCATTGTCTTTTTCGTGACATAATGTGTATTTAAAGAGACATCACTGGGTCAGTATAATCGTCTGCCCCTCAAAAGAGTTTATCCCTGCAAGAGTTTTCACTGGTCAAACGAATATTGATATGTTTGCGAAACTTTGCTACAACACCCTCGGTTTGCATAGCAGTCAAAGTCCCGGGTTTCAGCACCACTTGTAAGATCTGGGGTTTGATTTAATGTAATTGTCAGACTTAGGTCAATTACAATGACTGTCTATGTTGGGAGATCAGATCTAAAAGGGACTTGCTGCTCAGACTAGCTATAAAACTACATGTGTACGGGGCTGCTTTCACAAGCTTCACAGACTGAATGAAGTTCTGCACAATAAGCAGAACATGGTAATATTGAGCAAAGGGAAGTGGTCAGCAGTTGTGTTCACAATGGAACACCCGGTCCTCAACCTCCGGTTAACTGTGGAACCTTGTCTCTTCATTGGAGTCTATCTTCTGTCTTCTTCTTGATGATGATGTGCCCTTTTGGGGTCTTACAAGCTCTTAATTTATACACATTTCCCAGCTTGGTTCTGTTCCATATTAGGTAAAAGGCCATTTCTGTTAATTTGATTGGTCAGTCATTAACTAACTACCCTTCCATGATAGTACCTTGAGCCTGGTTTAAGTCATTGTCATTGTCGTTCAGTGGGGAGTGGGGGGGGGGGGGGAGGGGAGGGGCCTCCAGATTCCAGCTGCCTTAACTCTACGAATTCCTTTACAAAAGGTCATATCTTGACCCGGTGCCACCCTGCTGTGCCTATTCAACCACAGTGACCACTTAATGGCATTGAATTGTACATATCTCATTTCACAGCTTCCTGGCCACACGGGCATTGTTTACAGTTTTATACCAGTTAAAAAGCTAACAGTCTCCCTGGGATAATCCACAGTCTAACGACTTTAAAATAAAGGGTCTCAACAGGTCAGGACTTGTCCAGATATTTAGCTAACATCATGCGTTGTGGTTATGTTACATACAGAATACTATTTTAACCGTTATACTGAAGGGAATGACAACTCACTTCTAACAGTCCTATCATAAAATAAACTCAATCCTACAGTTTTGTCCCAACAAGGACGCAGATATCTAGCTTTGTGTCTGGAAACAGCAGCCACTACTGCCCACTGTTGACTGATTGTGTCTGAAGCTGTTGGGTTTTAGCTAAACACAGGGCATTTCTTTTATTCGCTCATTCATGGGATGTGGGTGTCGCTGGCTCTGCCAGCATTTATTGCCATCCCTAATTGCCCTTGAGAAGGTGGTGCTGAGCTGTGTTCTTGAACCCCTGTAGTCCATATCTGGGGATGGTGATGGCATTGTCTGGGACACTGTAAGGTGTGATTCGATGAGTATGACTATGTTTTCTGCTGCTTGACTAGCCTGTGGGACAGCTCTCCCAACGTTGGCACAAGCCCCCAGATGTTAGTATGGAGGACCTTACAGGGTCGACAGGGCTGGGTTTGTCTTTGTTGTTTCTGGTGCCTAGGTCGATGCTGGGTGGTCTGTCTGGTTTCATTGCTTTTCTTAGATTTTGTAGCCGTTTCGTACAACTGAGCAGCTTGCTAGGCCATTTCAGAATCAACCACATTGCTGTGAGTCTGGAATCACATGTAGGCCAGACCAGGTTAGGATGGCAGATTTCCTTCCCTAATGGACATTGGTGAACCAGATGTGTTTTTACAACAATTGACAATGAACACCATGAGAATAGATATTTTAATTCTAGAGTTTTATTCAAGATGATTAATGATGTCAGAGTATGTCTTGTTTTGAAATGCAAATAAACCAGAAATTCTCTAAGCAACAGTTTGTAAGACGTCAGGAATGTAAGGGATTTGGATTGTTTAATTGTCCTGTGGTTTAAAATGTGTATGTGACCAGGAAGAAAAGCTGCTATTGTTTGTGCTGAGAACAATCCTGAGGCATCTGTAACATCCACAAGTGGTGATGAAAATACTGAAGGAAATGTAAACACATGCTCGCCATCAAGGCAGTCTCTCATATCATCATCTGAACAAAGAATTAGGCATCTCATTGGACAATTGTAGCTTACGGTGGATTTTGATAGGACAGTGTGATCTTGTCAGTGAAACATTCAGCCCACCTTGATATGAAAGGTGCAAAATCATTGGAAATAGTGATTCAATGATAAGGTCGAGGAGATTGGTCAGCGGCAGAATGATTAGCAGGGAGGGAAATGCTCACTGGGTTATCATGTATGCATGACTCTTTGCAACATGTTTGTGACTAATGGGTGTATTGTTCACCGGTACATTGTGAATGGGTATTTTGTATAATTGTTAACTAGTAGTATTCCTACTGAATCTAGTAGAGTCATTGGTGTTGAATTTGAGCTCTGAGTGCTGTCTCATTATTTCTTGTAATACTCATGATTGAACCATCGAGTAACCAATCAAAAAGATGACAGTTTATGAACAACAATTGTTTCGAAATGTGGACATGAGGCTTCACATTATCATTCCCAGGAATGTCGACCCAAAGACCTGTGTCCAGAGTTACGACCGAGACTAGTTAACGACCCTTATGAAAATCTCTGGAATACCATTCCTGCATCTTTGTTGTCCATCCATAATTATGCTTGACACTGATTGGCTTTCTAGACTATTTCAGAGGACAGTTAAAAGTGAACCACATTGAGTTACATGGCGACCAGAACAGATAAGGATGGTAGATCACCTTCCCTAAAGGACATTAGTGAACCAGATAGATCGTTATAAAAATCGATGATACTTTCATGGCAACATTCTTAAGTCCAACTTTCAATTCCAAATTTGTATTTATCAATTGAATATATTAAATCATTGAATTTTAAATTTCGCCAGCTGCTATGGTGGGATTTGAACCCAGGGCATTAGCCTGAGCCTCTGGATTACTAGTTCAGTGACATTACCACTATCCCACTGTCACTGCCTCTCTGCATCACATTCCTCCCTTAAGACACTACAAAAAACCTTCCTCTTTGACCAAGCTGTTGGTCATCTGACCTCATATCTCCTGTTGTGGCTCTGTGTCATACTTTGCTTCATAATGCTCCTGTGGAGCTCTTGCGATGTTTTATTGCATAAAAGGCACGATATAAATATACGTTGTTGTTGTTGGCATTTACTAGACATGACTTGTCTTACCATATCCTTGCTGCTGGCCATTTGTTGTCCATGGTTTTTTTTCTTTTCTCAAGCAGCAAATACTTTTGTCCTGGGATGTGAACTCTAGAAATTTCCACGTCAGTTTACTCCACCTCTCCTTTTTTAATCAGAGTGCAACATTGGCAACCCTCCAGTCCTCTGCCACGACTCCCATATCCAAGGTGTATTGGAAGATTCTGGCCTGTGCATCTGCTATTCTCATCTTTCCCTCCCTCAGCAATCCTCATACATCCCATTCAGACTGGGCAAATGTTATCGTTTATTGTGGTACAAAAGGTGTCCAAATGAAAAGGGTTAACTGAACTTGTTTGTTCAGTAACTGCAATTAATGTCAGTCTCCATGGACCCTAACTGTGTCACTGGAGGGTTTTCCTTTTCTATTAATAAGGGACTCTTTCAATGTGTTATCACATAGCGTCAAAGGGAACATCACGCTCAGCACTGACAGGGATCAGTGGCTCCAGAGAGAGGGAAGGGATAGATCAGAATCTGAGAACAATAGATTTGAATGTTACAACAATGGACAGGAGTTTATCCTCGGATCTTTACTATCTTTCTACATATTGGGATTGGTACTCATTAGAAGATCGGATCCTGTATGCACTTGTGATATTTCAACATATTTACTATCCCATCCTGGCTATTGTTGGTGTCCCTGGTAGGTCTCTCTATACAGCTATTATTTCTACAAACCATGTTTAATTGCAATACTGCTCCTGTAATTTACTCTGCCCTTCTTGCTGCTGCGACTGTTGCTGGTGAATCTCTACCTCCAGCTATTAGCTGTAAATCCATTGCTAATTGTATTGCAGTTCTTGTAAGTTCATCACTCATCTTCGGTCCTGTCTGTGCTCCTTGTAAGTCTCTATTTTCCGCTAGGAGATCTGCAAACCCTGTTTCACTGAAATGCAAATATTGGGAAGACTGAAGCCAGTGTCATTGGTCTTCATCACAAATTCCATCCCCTATCTGTGAAACATATACCCCACCCTGCCCGATATCTGAGGCTGAACCAGACTGTTCACAACCTCTGTATTCTATTTATACCTGAGCTGAGTTCATCTCCATATTCCCTACATCACCAATCCTGCCTATTACCACCTCTGTAATATCATCCATCTCCACCTCTGCCTCAGCCCTTCTGCTGCATAAACCCTCATCTGTGCCTTTATTCACTTCATTTTTCCAATTCTATCCTGGTCCCCCTGCAGGTTATAAACTTCTATAAACCACAGCCCATCCAGAAATCTGCTGCCTGTATTCTAACTCACACCAAATCCCGATCACCCATCACCCCTGTGCTCACTGATCTACATTGGCTCCCGGTCTGAAAGCACTTAATTTTAATAATCTCATTCTTGTGTTTGAATCCCTCCATGGCCTCGCCCCTCCAATTAGCCCCATTCCCCTGCCCATTCCCATATTCCAGCATTTCTTCCACCATCAAGTCTATTTCCATGTCCCCTTTTAAAGTGAATTTCCTTCCCTCACTATCTCTCCCTGGTGGTGATTTTCAGCTCTTACAGCAGCATTGTTGCCCACACTGTGGAAGCCTGGATCCAGAAAAGGGTCTGAACTGAGCTCCCAGCCACTTCTGGTGTGGCCTGCACACTGTCCCATGCTGTGCAGTACTCTAGCCCGGGTGTACATTGTGTGCACTAGGAGCATGAGGAGTTGTGGAAGGTCATGTCAAACTGCTATTCCGGCAGCTTTGATGCACGTCTTTGAAACGTGATCTGTGCATGTCCACTGACCGCCTGTGTTAGTCACTCTCAGCTGAACATACATTCAGCAGCACGAGGAACTCCCTCTAGTGTTATTTAAAAGGACCAGACATCCAACTTACAGGTGAGAGGCTTTTGACTTACTTCTGCTTTTGTAAAGTTGGAGGAGGTGTTGTGGATGGTTTTCTGGAGGTTGTGTTGTGAGCTGCTACAGACATTCAGGGAGGACAGAGGATTTGGTGTCCCAACTCTGGACGAGGTATGGGGACTGTAGTTACAGTGTCTCTGGGTCTGTAACATGACCAACAAATGGAGCAGAGGCTGCAGAGAGGGGAAGCTCTGTAACGATGGAGGAGGAGGGGACTCTGCTCTACCCACCCCTGGTTTTCCAAGAACACTTTTCCTACCTACATCTAACCCAGGAGTAGTGTGTGAGGTGACTCTGATTCAATACGGATGTGGTCACAGAGCTGTGTCACCTCCTGTCACATAACCTGGAGCCTCACACCAGGGTGAGGACGGAGCTGTCAGTGGCTGTTAAGGTCACAGTTTCATTGAACGTCTATGTATCTGGATCTTTCCAGGCAGGAGCAGGAGACATATCCAACATTCAGTCATAGACAGTGACAGAGTCAAAGTCACTTACTACACATAAGGAGTCCATTCGTCCCATCGAGACCATGCTGGTTCTCTGTGGATCAATCAAGTCAGTCTTACTCCCCCGCCCAATTCCCGTAGCCCTGCAAGTCCACTTCATTCAATCACCCATCCAGTTTCCTTTTGAAATTGGAAGGAAGGATCAAATTGGAAGGAAGTAAAGCTGGTAACAGGAGGTAGAAAAGTAGAAGGTGACATTCGAAGGGAGGCGAAACAAAGGTGAGCTTCAACTAGAATGCAGAATGTCAATAAGGCACGGTTATGGGCACTGTACCTGAATGTGCGCAGTATTTGGAACAGGGTAGATGATTTAAAGGCCCAAATAGAGGTACATGGGTATGATCTAATAGTCATAACGGAAACGTGGCTACAGAGTGACCAAGACTGAGAACTGAATATGCAGGCATATTCGACCTTTTGGAAGGACAGGCAACAAGGGAAACGACGTAATGTTGCGCTGATAATAAGGGATGGGACCAGTACATTAGTAAGGGAGGATCTCAGGTCTGCAGAACAAAATATGGAATCTGTTTGGGTGGAGCGAAGAAACTGAAAGGGCAGAAAACATTGGTAGGAGAGCTGTTTATAGGCCACCAAACAGTAGTGTTAGTGTGGGGCACAGCATTAATGCAGATGGGAGAATCATACAGGATGGGTAATGCAATAATCAGGGGTGAGTTAGATCTTCATATAGACTGGGTAACCTAATGAGAACAAATTTCATGGATAGCGAGTTTCTGGAGTGTGTTACGGATGGTTTTCTAGAGCAGTATGTTCAGGAACCGACTAGAAAACAGGCTATTTTAGATCTAGTATTATGTAATGTGACAGGGCTAATTATTAATTGTATTGTAAAATTACCTTTAGGGATGAATTACCATAATGTGATAGAATTTTACATTATGCTTGCAAGTACGTTCGTTCAATCTTAAGCCAGGGTGTTAAATTTGCACAAAGGAAATTATGAAGATATGAGGAGCAAATTGCCCGAGGTGGATTGGGAAACTACATTGAAAGGTATGATAGTACATAGTCAATCGATAGTCTTTAAAGAAAGATTATATAGCTTACAGCACCGATACATTGCTTGCAGGCACATAAACCCCAAACGTAAAGGCAGTCACTGTGGATAACAAAGGAAGTTAAGGATTGTATAAGATTAAAACTGCGGTTAGCACCGCAGCTTCACAGCTCCAGCAACCCGGGTTCAGTCCTGGGTATTGCCTATGTGGAGATTGCAAGTTCTACCTGTGACCGCGTGGGTTTCAGCCGGGTGCTTCAGTTTCCTCCCACAGCCAAAGACTTGCAGGTTGATAGGTAAATTGGCCATTGTAAATTGCTCCTAGTGTAGGTAGGTGGTAGAAGAATGGTGGGAATGTGGTGGGGAATATGGGATTAATGTCGGATTGGTATAAATGGGTGGTTGTTGTTCGCCACAGACTCGGTGGGCTGAAGGGCCTGTTCCAGTGCTGTATCTCTCTATGTCTCTATAAAAGGCCTATAAAGTTGCCATAAATCGGAGTAAACCTGAGAATTGGGAGGACTTTAGAATAGATCAAAGGAGGAAGAAGAAACTGATAAAGAAAGGGAGAATAGAATATGAAAGTTTGTTGGAAAAAATATGAAAACGGACTGTAAAAGCTTCCACAGGTACATAAAAAGGAAACGTTTGGCGAAGACAAATGTGGGTCCATCACAGGCAGTGTCAGTAGAATTTATAATGGGGAACAGAGAAATGGCAGAGAAGCTAAATGATTATTTTGTGTCAGTGGAATATATAAGAAATCTCCCAGAATGAGAGATCCAAATGATGGTCGGAATAAAAAATTGAAGGAAAATAAAAGCATAATACTATGGATGCTGGAAATCTGAAATAAAAACAAGAAATGCTGAAAACACTCAGCAGGTCTGATAGCATCTGTGTAGAGAGAAGCAGAGATAACGTGACCCTTCTTCAGAACTGCAATGAATTGAAGGAAATTAGTATTACTTAGAAGAAATTGAAGAAATTAATTGGGCTGAAGGTTGGTATGTCCCCAGGACCTGATATTCTACTTGCCAGAGTGTTGACGAGATAGCTATGGAAATGCATTGCTGATCATCTTCAAAGAATCTGCAGATTCCGGAGCGGTTCCTGCAGCTTGGAAGGTCGCAAATGTCACCCACTATTTAAGAGGGAGGGAGAGAGAAAACAGGGAATTACAAAGCTGTTAGCCTTTCATTAATCGTTGGGAACCTGCGAGAATCATTTCTAAAGGATGTGATAAATGGACTTGGATAACAATGATCTGATTGGGCACAGTTAACATGGATTTATGAATGGGAAATGATGTTTGACGAACCTGTTGGAGATTTTGAGGATGTTACTAACAGAATTGATAAAGGGGAGTTGGTGGACATGGTATACTTGTATTTTCAGAAGGTTTTTGATGAAGTCCACCAGAAGGAGCTTGCTTCGCAAAATTAAAACAAATGGGATAGGAGGTAGTATACTGGCATTTTCACGTTGGCATGGTGTGACTAGTGGGGTACTGCAAGAATCAGAGCTTGGCCTCAGCTGTTCACAATATGTATCGATGATTTGGATGTGGGGACCAAATGTAATATTTCCAAGTTTGTGCATGACACAAAATAAAACGAAACCAATAAAATTCAAGCAGGACTTGACACGGTAGATGCAGGAAGGATGTTCCCGATGGTGGGGAGTCCAGAACCAGGGGTCATAGTCTAAGGATACGGGGTAAAACTTTCAGGACTGACATGAGGAGAAATTTCTTCACCCAGAGAGTGGCGAGCCTGTGAAATTCTGTAATCACGCCCATATCCAAGGGGGATTGGAAGATTCTGGCCAGTGCCTCGGCTATTTCCACCATTCCTTCCCTCAGCAACCCTCATACATCCCATCCAGACTGGGTAAATGTTCAAATTAATTGCGGTACAAGAAGTGTTGGATTGAAAAGAGTTAACTGAATCTGCTAATTCCGTGACTGTACATAATGTCAGTCTCCATGGACCCTAATTGTGTTTTCCATCTTCTATTAATAAGGGGCTTCTTTCAATGTGTTATTCCATAGTGTCAGTGGGAACATCAGCCCCGGCACTTACAGAGATCAGCTGCTCCAGAGAGATAGAGAGAGGATAGGTTAGAATCTGAGAACAATAGACTGGAATGTTACAACAATGGGTCAGAATCTGAGAACAATAGATTGGAATGTTACAACAATGGACAGAAGTTTATCTTCGGAACTTTACTCTCTTTCTACATATTATGATCGATACTCAATTAACACTCGCATCTATCTCGCACAGAAGATTATTCAATACGTTTACTATCCCATCCTGGCTATTATTGGGGTCCCTGGTAAGTCTCTCTAACTAGCTATTAATTCTAAAAACATGTTTAACTGCATTACTGTTCGTGTAATTTACTCTGTCCTTCTTGCTGCTGTTGTCTGCCTGGTGAGTATCTCCAGATATTAGCTCTATAAACCATTGTCAACTGTATTACAGTTCTTGTCATTTACTCTCTCATTTTATTTATTTAATAATAATTAACTAATTAGTGTTAGAAATGTCAGTTGGAGGGGTGAAGTGCTTCACCTGTGAGATGTGGGAAGCCCGTGACGCTTCCAGCGTTCTGGAGGACTACATCTGCAGGACGTGTACCCAGTTGCAGCTCCTCATAGACCGCATGGATGGGTTGGAGCGGCAACTGGATGCAGTTAGGAGCATGCAAGTGGCGGAAAACGTCATAGTGAGGAGTTTTAGAGAAGTGGTTACACCCAAGGTGCAGGGGATAGATGGGTGACCGCTAGAAGGGGCAGGCAGTCAGTGCAGGAATCTCCTGTGGCTATCCCCCTCTCTAACAAGTATACCGTTTTGGATACTGTTGGGGGGGATGGTCTATCAGGGGAAAACAGAAGCAGCCAGAGCAGTGGCACCACGGCTGGCACTGTTGTTCAGCATGGAGGGACAAAACACAGAAGAGCAATAGTTATCGGGGACTCTATAGTCAGGGGCACAGATCGGCGCTTCTGTGGACGTGAAAGAGACTCCAGGATGGTATGTTGCCTCCCTGGTGCCAGGGTCAAGGATGTCTCTGAATGGACAGGGGGAATTCTGAAGGGGGAGGCTGAACAGCCAGAGGTTGTGATACACATCGGTATCAACGACATAGGCAGGAAGAGTGATGAGGTCCTTCAGGGGGAGTTTAGGGAGTTAGGTAGAAAGTTAAAAAACAGGATCTCGAGGGTTGTAATCTCCGGATTACTCCCTGTGCCACATGCCAGTGAGGCTAGAAATAGGAAGACAGTGCAGCTAAACACGTGGCTGAGCAACTGGTGTAGAAGGGAGGGTTTCAGATATCTGGACCATTGGGATCTCTTCAGGAACAGATGGGACCTGTACAAGAAGGACGGGTTGCATCTAAACTTGAGGGGCACTAATATCCTGGCTGCGAGGTTTGCTAGCGTCACTCGGGAGGGTTTAAACTAATGTGGCAGGGGGGTGGTAACCAGAGCAGTAGGACAGCAAGTGAAATAAATGAAGGGGAACTAGTAAATAAGGCCAGTAAGACTAAGAGGAAGAGCAGGCAGGGAGATGTTGCGGAGAACAGCGGGACTGGTGGTGTGAAGTGCATTTGTTTCAATGCGAGAAGTATAACGGGTAAGGCAGATGAACTGAGAGCTTGGATTAGTACTTGGAACTATGATGTTTTTGCTATTACAGAGACTTGGTTGAGGGAAGGACAGGATTGGCAGCTAAATGTCCCAGGCTTCGGAAGCTTCAGAAGGGATAGAGGGGGATATAAAAGGGGTGGGGTAGTTGCATTACTGGTGAAGGAGAATATCCCAGCTGGACTGCGGGAGGACACCTCGGAGGGGTCATACAGCGAGGCAATATGGGTGGAGCTCAGGAATAGGAAGGGTCCAGTCACGATGTTGGGGCTTTACTGCAGGCCTCCCAACAGCCGGTGGGAGGTAGAGGAGCAGAAATGTGGACAAATTTTGGAAAGGTGTACAGGTAACAGGGTTGTAGTGGTGGGTGATTTTAACTTCCCCTGTATTGACTGGGACTCACTTAGTGTTAGGGGTTTGGATGGGGCAGTATTTGTAAGGAGCATCCAGGAGGGCTTCTTGAAACAATACGGAGATAGTCCAACAAGGGATGGGGCCGTACTGGACCTGGTATTGGGGAATGAGCCTGGCCAGGTGGTCTACGTTTCAGTAGGGGAGCATTTCGCGAACATTGACCATAATTCCATGAGTTTTAAGGTACTTGTGGATAAGGATAAGAGTAGTCCTCGGGTGACAGTGCTAAATTGGGGGAAGGCTAATTATAGCAATATTAGGCAGGAACTGAAGAATTTAGATTGGGGGCGGCTGTTTGATGGTAAATCAATATCTGACATGTGGGAGTCTTTCAAACGTCAGTTGATTAGAATCCAGGACCAGCATGTTCCTGTGAGGAAGAAGGATAAGTTTGGCAAGTTTCGGGAACTTTGGATAACGCGGGATATTGTGAGCCTCGTCAAAAAGAAAAAGGAAGCATTCATGAGGGCTGGAAGGCTGGGAACAGACGAATCCCTTGAGGAATATAAAGACAGTCGGAAGGAACTTAAGCAAGGAGTCAGGAGGGCTAAAAGGGGTCATGAAAAGTCATTGGCAAACAGGATTAAGGAAAATCCCATAGCTTTTTATACGTATATAAAGAGCAAGAGGGTAACCGGGGAAAGGGTTGGCCCACTCAAGGACCGAGAAGGGAATCTATGTGTGGAGCCAGAGGAAATGGTACTAAATGAGTACGTTGCATCAGTATTCACCAAAGAGAAGGACTTGGTACATGATGAGCCTAGGGAAGGGAGTGCAGATAGCCTCAGTCATCCCATTATCAAAAAGGAGGAGGTGTTGGGTGTCTTGCAAAACTTTAAGGTAGATAAGTCCCCAGGGCCTGATGAGATCTACCCCAGAATACTGAGGGAGGCAAGGGAAGAAATTGCAGGGGCCTTGACAGAAATATTTGCATCCTCATTGGCTCCAGGTGCGGTCCCAGAGGGCTGGAGAATAGCCAATGTTGTTCCTTTGTTTAAGAAGGTTAGCAAGGATAATCCAGGAAATTATAGGCCAGTGAGCCTTACGTTAGTGGTAGGGAAATTATTAGAGAGGATTCTTCGGGACAGGATTTACTCCCATTTGGAAACAAATGAACTTATTAGCGACAGGCAGCATGGTTCTGTGATGGGGAGGTCGTGTGTCACTAATTTGATTGAGTTTTTTGAGGAAGTGACAAAGATGATTGATGAAGGAAGGGCAGTGGATGTCATCTATATGGACTTCAGTAAAGCCTTTGACAAGGTCCCTCATGGTAGACTGGTACAAAAGGTGAAGTCACATGGGAACAGAGGGGAGATTGCAAGATGGATGCAGAACTGGCTCGGTCATAGAAGACAGAGGGTAGCAGTGGAATGGTGCTTTTCTGAATGGAGGGATGTGACTAATGGTGTTCCGCAGGGATCAGTGCTGGGGCCTTTGCTGTTTGTAGTATATATAAATGATTTGGAGGAAAATGTAGCTGGTCTGATTAGTAAGTTTGCGGACGACACAAAGTTTGGTGGAGTTGCGGATAGTCATGAGGATTGTGAGAATATACAGCAAGATATAGATCAGTTGGAGACTTGGGAGGAGAAATGACAGATGGAGTTTAATTCGGACAAATGTGAGGTAATGCATTTTGGAAGGTCTAATCCAGGTGGGAGGTTTGCAGTAAATGGCAGAACCCTTAGGAGTACTGACAGGCAGAGAGATCTGGGCGTCCAGGTCCACAGATCATTGAAAGTGGCAACGCAGGTGGATAAGGTAGTCAAGAAGGCATACGGCATGCTTATCTTCATGGGTCGGGGCGTAGAGTATAAAAATTGGCAAGTCATGCTGCAGCTATACAGAACTTTAGTTAGGCCACACTTAGAATATTGCGTGCAATTCTGGTCGCCACACTACCAGAAGGATGTGGAGGCTTTGGAGAGGGTACAGAGGAGGTTTACCAGAATGTTGCCTCGTCTGGAGGGCATTAGCTAGAAGCAGAGGTTGGATAAACTCGGATTGTTTTCACAGGAACGACGGAGGTGGAGGGGCGACATGATAGAGGTTTACAAAGTTATAAGCGGCATGGACAGAGTGGATAGTCAGAAGCTTTTTCCCAGGGTGGAAGAGTCAGTTACTAGGGGACATAGGTTTAAGGAGAGAGGGGCAAAGTTTAGAGGGGATGTGAGAGGCAAGCTCTTTACACAGAGGGTGGTGAGTGCCTGGAACGTGTTGCCGGGGGAGGTGGTGGAAGCGGATACCATAGAGATGTTTAAGAGGCATCTTGACAAATACATGAATAGGATGGGAATAGAGGGATACGGACCCCGGAAGTGCAGACGGTGTTAGGTTCGGCAGGCATCAAGATCGGCGCAGGCTTGGAGGGCCGAATGGCCTGTTCCTGTGCTGTACTTTTCTTTGTTCTTTGTTCTTGTTCTTTGCTGCTGTTGCTGTCTCTATTTCAGGCTCGGAGATCTGTAAACCCTGTTTCACTGAAATACTGTTCTGTTATGTAAATTTTGGGAAGACTGAAGCCAGTGTCATTGGTCTCCATCACAAACTCCATCCCCTATCTGGGAAGCACATACTCCACCCTGCCCAATATCTGAGGCTCAACCGGACAGTTTACAACTTCTGAGTTATATTTAAACCTGAGCTGAGTTCATCTTCATATTCTCTCCATCACCAATCCTGCCTAATACCACCTCTGTGATTTCACCCATCTCCACCTCTGCCTCAGCCCATCTGCTGCGTAAACCCTCATCCGCATCACTGATAAATCCACACTTGACTATTCCAATTCCATCTTGGTCACCCTTCTCGTTATAAACCTCCATAAACCACAGCCCATCCAGAACTCTGCTGCCTGTATTTTAACTCATTCCAAATCCCGATCACCCATCACCCCTGTGCTCACTGATCTACATTGGCTACCGGTCTGGCAGCACCTTAATTTTAATATTCTCATTCTTATGTTTGAATCTCTCCATGGCCTCAGCCCTCCATTTATTCATTTTCCCCTCTCCAATTCATATATTCCTGCAAATCTTTCGACTTCACTCTTTTTTCAGTTCTCCTTGTAAAGTGAATTTCTTTATCTGTATGTGTCCCGAGACAGGATTATAGACTCTGCAGCAAGACTGCTGCTGACGGTACAGAAGCTGGTTATCCATAAAGAGATGTGAATCGCACAGCCGGCCACTTCCAGTGCGGTCTGCACAATATCCCATGCTGGGCGGGGCTCCAGCCCAGTCGTATCATCTATGTGCTGTTCGCGTGGTCTTCACAGCCGGCCACTTCTACTGTGGCCTGCACACTGTCCCAAGCTGGGCAGAGCTCTAGCTCAATTGTACCATGTATGTGTTGTTCCTTTGAGGGTGGATTTGAAAGTGATGTCAATGTACCATAGCAGCAGCTTTGATGTACTTCTCTGAAACTTGGTCTGTGCATGTCCACTGACCGCCTGTGTTAGTCACTCACAGCTGAAAATACATTCAGCAGCAGGAGGAACCCCCTCTAGTGTTATTTAAAAGGTCCAGGCATCCAACATACAGGTGAGGGGCTTTTGACTTACTTCTGCTATTGTAAAGTTAATGGAGGTGCTGTGGATGGTTTTCTGGAGGTTGTGTTGGGAGCTGCTGCAGACATTCAGGGAGGACAGAAGATTTGGTGACCCAACTCTGGAAGAGGCATTGGCACTGTAGTTACAGTGTCCCTGGGTCTGTCACATGACCAACAAATGGAGCAGAGGCTGCAGAGAGGGAAGCTCTGTAAATATAGAGGAGCAGGGGGCTCTGCCCTACCCACCCCGGGTGTTCCAAGAGCTCTTTTCCTACCTACACTTAACCCAGGAGCAGTGTGTGAGGTGACTCTGATTCAATAAGGAGGTGGTCACAGAGCTGTGTCACCTCCTGTAACACAACCTGGAGCCTCACACCAGGGTGAAGACGGAGCTGTCAGTGGCCGTTCAGGTCACAGTTTAATTGAACTTCTATGTATCTGGATGGTTCCAGGCAGGAGCAGGTGACATATCCAACATAGAGTGGTAGAAATCGATGGAGTCATTTACAACACTGAAGGAGGCCATTCAGCCACTCTATGCCGGCTCTCTGTGGAACAATCCAGTCAGTTCCACTCCCCCGCTCAATTCCCGGATCCCTGCAAGTTCATTTCCTTCAGGTGTCCATCCAGTTTCCTTTTGAAATCATTGATTGGCTTGGCTTCCACCACCCTCATGGGCAGTGAGTTCCAGCTCATTACCATCCACTATGTAAAAATGTTTCTCCTCATATTCCCCCTGTATCTCTTACCCAAAACCTTCCATCTGTGTCCCCTAGTCCTTGCTTCATCAGTTAATGGGAACAGTTTTTCCTTGTCTATCTTATCTAAGTCTATCATAATCATGTGCACCTCTATCAAATCTCTCTCAATCTCCTTTACACCAGGGAGAACAACTCCATCTTCTCCGATCTCACTTTGTAACTAAACTCCCATCCCTGGAATTATTCTGGTAAATCTCCTCTGCACCCTTTCAGGGACTTTCACATCCTTCCGACAGTGTGGTGACCAGAACTGTACACAGTTCTCTAGTTGGCGTCTAACCAAAGCTTTAAGAATGTTCTGCATAACTTCCCTTATTTTCTATCTTTGCATCCAATGATGAAGCCCAAGATCTGATATGATTTGCTAAGCACCCTCCTAATATGTCCTGGCACCTTCAAAGATCAATGCATATGGAGCCCCAGGTCCCTCTGTTCCTGCACAATCTTTAGAACTGTGTCATTATGTCTATATTGCCTTCCTCGTCCATCTGATAAAATACATCACCTCACACTCCTCTGTATTAAATTCTACCTGTCACTTCTCTGTCCATTCTGCTAGCCGATCTATATCATGTTGTAGGTGGTTTGTGACATCCTCACTGCTTACTACTCCTCCAAGATTGCAATCATCAGAAAAAATGTAAATTCTACTGATTATTCCAAGATCCATGTCATTTATATGTAGCAAAAAAAAAGCACAGTGTTCCTCGCACTGACCATTGGGGAACTTCACTGTCTACCATCCTCCAGTCTGAAAAACAACCATTTAACACATTTCTCTTTTTTCTGTCATTTGGACAATTTTTGATTCAACTGGATGCTATTCCTGAGATTCAATTTTTTTAACCAAGCTTTTGTGTGGTTGTTCATCAAGCAATTTCATAAAATCCATGCATACAACATCCACCACATTCCCTTCATCAACCTTCTCAGATCATCGAAATAAGTTCAATTAGTTCAGTCAAGCATGATCTGCCTTTTTAGAAATCCGTGCTGACAATCCATAAATATCTCAAACCTCTCCAAGTGTGTGTTGATTTTTCCCTGATAATTGCTTCTAAAACTTAACTCACCAATGATGTTAAACTAATTGACCAGTAGTTGCGAGGCCTGTCTGTTGTCCATTGATAATTCAGGGAGGTGAGGGTGACCATCTATGTCATCAATTTCTCCCTCAGCAGGGAGAAGCAGGATGAGTGATCCCGTAGCTTTGTCAGGATAGCGGGATTCCTGATGACATAGGTGGCTCTGCGGGGCCCCCATGTCAACGGGGAGAGGTACAGGAACTGGAAGCACTCTCACTCCATTAATGTACAGTTGGTGTGTGCGCATGCCCAGTACATCATGTTGGTGAATGTCCACTATCCTGGCAGCAGCAAGGATACCTTCATTCTGAATCAGTCAGCCAGTCCCAATATTCCGGGGCTCCTTGCAGAACCAGAATGTGGCTTCTCGGAGGCGAAGGAAACTCCTCTAGACACAGCTCATGTTTCTGCACCCCCAAATCACATCCCACACCAACCAACCTCACAAAATTACCATGTGTATAATGTGAGCAATGGAATCGCCAGGAACATGGTGGAACAGACCATCGGTGTGATGAAGCAATGCTTCCGATGTCTGAACCGCTCGGGGGTGCCCTCCAGTACACACTGGAGCAGGTGTCCAGGTTCATGGTGTTCTGCTGCATCCTTCATATCATCACCATCATGAGGACACAGGCATTGGCACCAGGAATCTGGAGGATACCTCAGGAGGAGGAGGAGGCAGGGAGGATATTTCCTGGATGCCTTCCAGCCGGACAGGTTGTCGGAGAGTCCCTGCTAAGATACTGGTTCCCATAGGACAACTTTTCTTTCCCGCCATGGATCCCCCATTCTCCACCATTACACCCATCTGAGATGCCCCATCACAGTGTTATTACAGCACAGAAGGAACTATTCAGCTCATAGTGTCTGCACCGGCTCTCCGAATGCACAATTCACCTAATCCCATTCCCTGCCTTCTTCCCGGAACCCTGCACATTCTTCCTTCTCATATACCAGTTTATTCAGCTTTAGCATGTTCATAGATGTGGTCACCACACTGCTGAAGAGCATGCAGGGAGAGTGGGAATGGGTGATCAGCAGGCAGTCAAAAATTATCAGGCAAGTAGTGCCGGAGACCCCTGAGTGCATCTCACTCTCCAACAGGTATTCAGTTCTGTATACTGAGGGAAGTGATGCTTCACCTGAGGAGAGCAGCCACAGCAAGTCCATGGCACCACGGGTGGCTCAGCTGCAGAGCGGGATACAGGGATGACTGGAAGAGCCATAGTGATAGGTGAGTCAATAATCAGGGGAACTGACAGGCGTTTCTGTGGCCACAGACGTGAATCCAGGATGGGGTGTTGTCTCCCAGGTGCCAGGGTCAAGGATGTCACTCAGCGACTGCAGAGCATCTTGAAGCAGGAGGGGAACAGCCAGAAGTCGTGGTCCACATGGGAACCAACGACAGAGGTAGAAAGCGGGATGTGGTCTTGCAGTCAGAATTTAGGGAGCTAGGGAAGAAATTAGCAAGCAGGACCACAAACACAGTCAAAAAGTAGAATTCTCCAGATTACTCCCAGTGCCAGGTGCAACTTAGTATATAAATAGAAAGATAAGGCAGACGAATCTGTGGCTGGAAAGATGGTGCAGGAGGGAGGGATTCATATTTCTGGGACACTGGAACCGGCTCTGGGGGAGATGGGACCTTTACAGGCCGGACGGGTTGCACGTGAACAGAGCCAGGACTGGGTTCCTTGCGGAACGTTTTGCGAGTACTGTTGGGGAGGGTTTAAACTAGTTTAGCAGGGAGGTGGGGGACCTGAGGGTAGACTTAGCTGGCACAAAATCAGAAATGAAAATGGAAGGTGGCAAATTAATGGATGAGTCAAGAAGACAGAGGAAATGAGGGTGAAAAAATGAAAAAAAGGTTTGGCAGTGCTCAAGGCTATCTGTTTCAATGTATGGAGTGCTGCAAATAATGCAGATGAGCGGAGGGCAAAGATAGACATGTGGCAGTATGATATCATAGTTGTTACAGAAACTTGGCTTAAGGAGGGACAGGAATGGCAGCTCAACGTTCCTGGTTACCAGGTTTTCAGATGCGATAGGGAGGGGGTTAAGAAAGGAGGGGAATGGCAATTCTGGTCAAGGACTCTTTTGCAGCTGTGAGGAGGGATGATATGTTGGAAGGTTCATCAAGTGAGGCCATATCGATTCAGCGAAGGGACCATAAAGGGGCAATCTCACTGCTGGGAGAGTGATCTCGACAGCCAAATAGTCAGAGGTTAATAGAGGAGCAGATAAGTAGGCAAGTCTCTGAGAAGTGCAAGAACAATAGGGCAGTAATAGTAGGGTATTTTAATCACCCCGATGTTAACGAGGTTAATTTTAGTATGAAAAGAATTGAGGGAGCAGAATTCTTGAGGTGCATTCAGGACAACATTTTTGTCCAGCATGCAGAAAGTCCAACAGGAGAGGGTGCAGTTTTAGATTTTGTTTTAGGAAATGACGCTGGGCAGGTGTATGGAGTGTCAGGGGAGAGCATTTTGGTGGGAGTGATCATAATTCAGTCAGTTATAACATAACTATGGAAACGTACAGACATAGAATAGGATTTAGAGTTCTCAATTGGTGCAAGGCCAATTTTACTAAACCGAGGAGCGAAAGTGGACTGGAAACAGCGACTTGAAGGTAAATCAGTCTCAGAGCACTGGGAGGCATTCAAAGTGGAGATTCAAGGGGTTCAGTGTAAACATGTTCCCACAAAGAAAAAGGGTGAGGCGGCCAAATCTCGAGTCCCATGGATGTCAAGGAGCCGATATTGTAAGATAAAACAGAAAAGGGAAGCATACATCCGACACTGAGAACTCAATCCTACAGAAAGTTGAGAGGACTTTAGAAAGTGGAAGGATTAAATCAAAAAGGAAATTAGGACAGCAAAGAGAGAGCATGAAAGAATATTGGCAAGCAAAGTCAAGGTGAACCCAAAGATGTTTTCTCAATGCATTAAGAGTAAGAGGTTAACTAAGGGGAGAGTCGGGCCCATAATAGACCAAAAAGGTAACCTATGCGTCGGGGTGGAAGATATTGGTATGGTTTTATTGAATACTTTTAGTGTCTTCAGAAAAGAAGGGGGATGCAGATATTGTAGTTAAGGAGGAAGAGTGTGAATTATTGGATGTGATGAACATACTGAGAGAGGAAGCGTTAATGGGATTAGTATCCTTGAATGTTGATAAATCACCTGATCCAATTGAAATGTGCCCCAGGTTGCTACAAGAAGCAACAGAGGAAATAGCAAAGAGTCTGACTATTATTTTCCAGTCCTCACTGGATACAGTTGTGGAGCCGGAGTATTGGAGAATTGCTAACGTTGGACCTCTGTTTAAAAAGGGAGTGAAGGATAGTCTGAATAATTACAGGCCAGTCAGTCTAACCTCAGTAGTGGGAAAATGATTGGAATCTATTCTGAGAGACGGGGTAAACTGTCACTGAGACAGGCACAGGTTAATCAAGGATAGTCAGCATGGATTTGTTAAGGGAAGAGCTTGTTTGACCAACTTGATCGAATTTTTCGAAGATGTAACAAGGGATATCGATGAAAGTAGTGCAGTTGATGTGGTTTACATGGATTTCAGCAAGGCTTTTGACAAGATCCCACATGACAGACTGGTTCAAAAAGAAAATTCCATGTAATCCAGGGAAATGCAGCGAGGTGGATAAAAAATTGGTTCAGTGGCAGGAAACAAAGGGTAATTGTTGACGGGCGCTTTTGCAACTGGAGGGCTGTTTCCAGTGGTATTCCAGAGGGCTGAGTACTGAATCTCCTGCTTTTTGTGGTGTATATTAACGATTTCGACATAAATGTAGGGGGCATGATCAAGAAATCTACGGATGACACAAAGATTGGCCGTGTGGTAGATAGCGAGAAGGATAGCTGTAGACTGCAGTAAGTTATTGGCGGTCTGGACAGATGGGCAGAAAAGTGGCAAATGGAATTCAACTTGGGGAAGTGTGAGGTGATGCAATTGGGGAGCTGAAATAAGACAAAGGAATACACGATTACTGGGAAAATACTGAGAAGTGTGGAGGAAGTAAGGGACCTTGGAGTCAATGTCCACAGATCCCTGAAGATAGCAGGACAGGTCAATAAGGTGGTTAAGAAGGCATATGAATCCTTGCCCTTATTAGCCGAGGTACAGAATATAAGAGCAGGGAAGTTATGCTGGAACTGTATAAATCATTGGTTAGACCACTACTTGAGTACTGTGTTCAGTTCTGGCAACAACATTACAGAAAGGATGTAATTGCACTAGTGAGGGTACAGAGGAGATTTACGAGGATGTTGCCAGGACTGAAATAATGCAGTTATGAGGAAAGATTGGATAGGCTGGGGTTGTTCTCCTTGGAACAGAGAAGGCTGAGAGGAGATCTGATTGAAATGTACAAAATTGTGAGTGGCCTGGATTGACTGGAGGTGAAGGGTCTATTCACCTGAGCAGAGAGGTAAGTGATTGGTAGAAAGATCAGAGGGGAGATGAGGAAAAACTTGTACAACCAGAAATACAAAATTGGCTCAGTGGCAGTAAACAAAGGGTAATTGTTGAAGGGTATTTTATTGACTGGAGCACTGTTTCCCGTGGTGTTCCAGAGGGCTCAGTACTGGGTCCCCGCTTTTAGTGACGGTCTGGAACCCACTGTCGGCAAGGATGTTTGAGGCAGAAACCCTCTACTCATTAAAAAGCAGTCTGAATGTGCACCTCAAGTGTCATAATCTGTAGGGCTATGGATCAAATGCTGGAAGGTGGGATTCGAATAGGTGGATCATTTTTCGGCTGGTACAGACACGATGGGCCAAGTGGCCTCTTTCTGTCCCTTAAGGTTTCTACTAGTCTATCATTCTATAACATGAAACACGCTATCCTCATTAACACTCACAGTTATATCAAGAAAACCTATCAAGATTATCAGAAACGATTTTGCATTAACCTATCCGTGCTGCTTGTCATTTATCATCCCATGATTTTACAAGCAAGATATATTTTTATGTCAGGCTGCTGCTTGACTAGTCTGTGGGACAGCTCTCCCAACTTTGGCACAAGCCCCCAGATGTTAGTAAGGAGGACATTGGAGGGTCGACAGGGCTGGGTGTGTCCGTGTCGTTTCCGGTGCCTAGGTCGATGCTGGGTAGTCCATCCGGTGTCATTCCTTTTTATTGACTTCATAGTAGTTAGATACAACTGAGTGGCTTGCTAGCCCATTTCAGAAGGCATGTGAAAGCCAACCACATTGATTTGGTCTGGAGTCATATGGAGGCTACCAGGTGAGGGCAGCAGATTTCCTTCCCTAAAGAACATTAGTGAACCTTATGTTTCACTGGAGAGTTTCCATCTTCTATCACTCTCATATCCAAGGATGACTGAAAGATTCTGGCCAGTGTCTCTGCTGCTTCCACCATACCTTCCCTCAGCAACCCTCATTCATCCCATCCAGACCAGGCAAATGTTCAACTTTGTTATTGTACAAAAAGTGTGGAATTGAAAGGGGTTAACAGAACCTGTTTGTTCAGTGACTGTATTTAATGTTAGTCTCCATGGACCCAAATTGTGTCACTGGAGTGTTTTCAACTTCTATTAATAAGGGGCTCCTTTCAATGTGCTATTCCATGGTATCAGCAGCAGCATCGCCTCCGGCACTAACAGAGATCAGTAGCTTCAGACAGAGGGAGAGGATAGATCAGAGTCTGAGAATAATAGATTGGAATGTTACAACAATGGGTCAGAATCTGAGAACAATAGATTGGAATGTTACAACAATGGATCAGAATCTGAGAACAATAGATTGGAATGTTACAACAATGCATCAGAATCTAAGAACAATAGATTGGAATGTTACAACAATGGACAGGAGTTTCTCCTCTTTGTTTGACCTGGTTACTGCTTATTATTATTGGATGACATTAGAATTGCGGATCTATTATGCTCTGAGGATGATTCAATTTATTTACTATCCCATACTCGCTATTATTGGTGTCCCTGGTAAGTCTCCATCAGCAATTATTGGATTCAGAAAACATATTTCACTGATTTAATGTTCTTGTCATTTAAATCATGAGAAGACTGAAGTCATTGTCTTCAGTTTTTGTCACATACTCTATTCCCTATCCACGGTCTGCATCCCCCTCACTGACCATTGTCTGAGGCTGAACCAGGAAGTTTACAATCTCTGGTACCTGTTTACTGCTGAGCTGAGTTCATCCCCATATTCTCGCGATCCCCAACCCTGCCTATTGTTACGGCCAGGTGAGGATGGGTCACAGTCGCTCGTCTTATTTGACCACAACTCTGTTTGTTCTTTTTAACCAGTGGATGTGCTAACCCTCTCATTGAGTATTTGACCTTTTACCTTTGGAGTGATTGTGAAGGACCTGATCGGGCAGGTTCTCTTGAGTTTAAACAGGAAAGAGGTAAGTTTATTATACTTAACAATGTCAACCCGATCTCAATAAAATCATAAAAAAATACACCACACATTTACGCACACATTCGTACGAGAATTACACAGAAATAGATTACAGAGTGAGAAGATGGGAGTCCGGCATAAATAGAAAAATAAAATACTCATTCTGTGATGTTGGATGACACGGCGGTCTTCCGGCTGCAGTTGTATTCTTGAAGTCTTTGGCTGGTCGAAGCACCCTTTGTGGCTGGCCCACGTGGCTCAGGGATTTCTTTGAGGCAGACTTGTAGGTGGCTTTCTTTCCCTGCTGTCTCTGTCTGTAGTAATCTGTCGGCTTGGAGGGACCACAGTCGCATGTGGTATTCAAACTTGTGACGTTATCTGGAGAGAGAGAGACGGGGGGACACAGCCCTTCTGATTCTGCACAGTTTGAATCACTGGCTTGTCTGTCTTTGTCCAGGGGAAACTCCCAACTTTCACATAGATGGACAGAAGGCCTCATGACTGTCTCAGTGCATTCGCTGGAACCTGATAATGAGATTCAAGGTTAGAAACTTCTGTCACCCCGGGGCTCAGGATGCCAGTATTTATAATTGTAGGAGTTTTCTCTTTCAAAGTCAATATGTCAGGATGCCCTTGTATGCCGTGTTAATGAAAGTAATTTAAGGTAATTCAATCACTAGAGCAAGCCAATGATACAGGTCTAGACTCAGCAGACATGTGTCTCCCGTTGGTGGCCTATGAATGTGAAAAGGTGTTTCAGATGCCAATTGCGGTGGGCATCTTGGCTGCCAGTTTTGTCAAGGTTAACTGTGGGATTTCTTTTTTCATTAAAGGTTTATTGCAAGTTTCAAATCGGTGAATTAAAATTCCTCATTGGGCATATGGTGTTATCTTGACACCACCACAGCACACTGAAAGAAATTTGATAATAGGAACATTTCATTACAGAATTGTGGGAAGAAATAGAAGGAAATACACATTCATTCTCAATAATCACTTCTCAAATTCACACATGAATCTTGGAATTACTGCAGCTGTCATTGTCTGTTACAGTTGTGCTGATTTAATTGTTTTGGAGTTTTGTCTGGGATGGTTATGTGTCGGGTTCGACCCTGGACATTGCATCAGCGATTACATAGGTTTTTTTTCTCTCTTGCAATGAAGCTTTAACTATTCAGGTTCCTGCACCTTGATGATCTTTCTCCCTGTGAGGTGTCTGAGATTTCCTGTGGACCTTTGTTCTTGCTGAGCACGGCTTTGAAATTTATTTATTTAGAGGTACAGCACTGAAACAGGCCTTTCGGCCCACCAAGTCTCTGCCGACCATCAACCACCCATTTATACTAATCCTACATGAATCCCATATTCTTACCACATCCCCACCTTCCCCTGCCACCTACCTATACTAGGGGCAATTTATAATGGCCAATTTACCTATCAACCTGCAAGTCTTTGGCTGTGTGAGGAAACCGGAGCACCCGACAAAAACCCACGTGGTCAAAGGGAGAACTTGCAAACTCTACACGGGCAATACCGAGAATCGAACCTGGGTCACAGGAGCTATGAGGTTGTAGCGCTAATCACTGCACACCTTTGCCGCCCCAAGTTGCAGGGTTTGATTAGCTTTGGGTTTGGGATCTGATCATTGGGTTCTTCAGTGGGTAGATCCACACTGACCTTACTTTTAACTTTCTGCTGAGGTACGCAAGTGCTGTTCACTTTAGGGCAATTTCCCTTCCCTTTTCTCTTCACTATGAGGAGGATATTTTTCCTAATCTGCCCTATTTCCTCTGGGACAGTAGTGTTCGCCAGTGTCTGTCCAGCTTTCACTGAACTTTCCAGCGGCACTTTGACTTGTTCAGACATCTCCCTTACCATTGGCATGCCTTTTTGGGAACTTTCTTTGTCCCTCCACGTTTCTGTAAATGTTGTTAGCAGCCTTTTTATGGTCCCTGTTTGACCTGCATTTAAGGAGGAGAGTGAGTGGTCTAAGTTCTCTAACATTTCAGGGTTGGCTAATCGGAGAATAGGGGGTTCCAATTGGTAATCCTCCTGGCCCTCCTCCAACCTGTCCTCACTGTCCTTTTGAATCCTTCCCTCCTGACTGTCTGACAGATCTGTACTTGTCTGTCCCCTCCACAGACTTGATTTTTTGCCTTTGCTCTGGGGAGTCAATTATATAATTTACCCGCTATTCTTTTTGTCACTCGATATGGACCACTGAAACGGGATTTCAGGGGTAGACCCTCTATTGGGAGTAATAACAATACATGGTCTCTGGGCGGAAATGTTCTCGCCTTGGCATTTCTTCCTGCTTACCTTCTCATGGCTGCCTGGGGGGTCTTTGGTTGTTCCTGAGTCATTGCACAGGCTCCCGTGAGCCGATCCCAGAGCATGGAAATGTATTCTAACATGGAAGACTCATCCCTGTGTCCGAAAAACTTCTTGAATCATTTAAGCAGAGCTCTCACCTCGTGTCCATAAATTAATTCAAAGAGGCTAAAGCCAGTGGAAGCATTGAATAAGTCCCTGGTAACCAACAGGTGAAATCCTAGCCCTTTGTCCCAGTCATGGGGTTACTCATAGCAGTATGGCCTGTTCATTGTCTTTAGGGTCTGGTGGTAACACTCCAAAGCCCCTTGTGACTGTGGGTGGTAGGCTAAGGACCTTAGCTGGGTTATGTCCAGATTGCCCATGACCTTTTCAAAAATACTGGACATAAAATGTGTGCCCTGATCCAACTGGATCTCAGCAGGCAGCCCATTATCGGGTAAAGAATTGGGTTAGCCCCTCCACCACTACCTTGGCAGAGATAGCTCTTCGGGAGAATGACCTCTGGGAATCAGGTCACCACATCCATAATGGTGAGAAGATACTGGTAGTCCCGTTTTGTTTTCAGCAGGTGTCCCACAAAATCCACCAGCACTCTGCTGAAGGGTTCCCCAAAAGCTGGTAGATGAATTTGGGTGCAGATTTTATTGCAGGTTGGGGCTTCCCCACCACCTAGCGCATGTGACTAGTTTTACAGAACTCCACCACATCTTTGTGGAGTTGTGGCCAGTCAAAATGCTGTCTTATGCGGCTTCGATTTTTCATACACTGACATGTCCAGTCATTGGAAGTTCGTCGGCCATTCTTAATATTTCTTTAAGGGACCTCAGCGGCACCACTATCTGGTGAACCACTGTCCTCTCTTCATCCGCAGGTCTGTGAGGAGGTCTCTACTTCCTCATCAGCACCTCGTTCCTTAAATAGTAGCACTCTGCAATTCCCTCTGCTTCAGTTTTGGTTTGGACAGTCCGTGCTATTTTTTAACACAGGGTCGGGGGATTGAGCCTCAACTAAGGAAGATCTGTTTAGCAAATCCTTTCTGTTCTCTAACTTCCCAAAGAAGGTTGCAGACAGCCAGGCAGTCGGGTCATCCATCTACAGTGTCAGTTCAGGGATTGTTTGGCCGTGGACCGTGTCACCACACAATCAGGGAGAATGTCAGGGGCCTTATCCTGTAACTGCTCTGTCTCCCTGCGTTATCTTAGTCTCTCGAGAACTACCGGGGAAGCTGGCACCTTTTCCCCTGTCAGATCATTACCCAGGAGCAGGTCGACCCATCCATCTGTAAACTAGGTACAATCCCCATGGTTACCGGTCCTGAAACTGGGTCACAGTCGTTATAAAGGTATGGACATATACTGTCTTCCGATACAATTCACTAACTCTTTAGCATTCACTACACTATCGAAGAAAGGTCATTCCTTTTCCCAGCAGAAGGGATTGGGTTGCCCCTGTATCCCTTAGTATGACTATGGGCTTGCTTGCCTCACTCAAGGTAGATGGGGTCACTTTTCCTTGGGATTATAATTCCTGGTAACTCTCAGGGATTTTGTTAAGATTTCCTGCACTCTCAGTGGTAGGTTTACTGGGTCTGACTGCCACAGTTAAAGGCACAGCCTGATCTGCTGTGATTTCCAGCAGGGCCCGTTTTCCTGCACTGATCTGGTGGACATTTAAAAAAAAAAATATTCATTCACAGAATGTGGGCGTGGCTGGCCAGGCCAGCAATTATTGCCCAACCCTAATCGCCCTTGCCAAGGTGGTGGTGAGCTGCCTGCTTGAACTGCAGTAGTCCATATGGGGTAGGTACACCCACAGTGCTATTGGGAAGGGAGTTCCAGGATTTTGACCCAGCGACAGTGAAGGAACGGCGATAAAGTTCCAAGTCAGGATGGTGTGTGACTTGTAGGGGAACTTGCAGATGGTGGTGTTCCCATGTATTTGCTGCCCTTGTCCTTCTAGTTGGTAGAGGTCGCGGGTTTGGAAGGTGCTGTCTAAGGAGCCTTGGTGCATTGCTGCAGTGCATCTTGTAGATGGTACACACTGCTGCCACTGTGCGTCGGTTGTGGAGGGAGTGAATGTTTGTAGATGGGGTGCCAATCAAGCGGGCTGCTTTGTCCTGGATGGTGTTAAGCTTCTTGAGTGTTGTTGGAGCTGCACCCATCCAGGCAAGTGGAGAGTATTCCATCACACTCCTAACTTGTGCCTTGTCGATTGTGGACAGGCTTTGGGGAGTCAGGAGGTGAGTTACTCGCCTCAGGATTCCTAGCCTCTGACCTGCTCTTGTAGCCACGGTATTTATATGGCTACTCCAGTTCGGCTCCTGGTCAATGGTAGCCCCTAGGATGTTGATAGTGGGGGATTCAGCGATGGTAATGCCATTGAATGTCAAGGACAGATGGTTAGATTCTCTCTTCTTGGAGATGCTCATTGCCTGGCACTTGTGTGGCGCGAATGCTCCTTTCCACTTATCAGCCCGAGCCTGGATATTTTCCAGGTCTTGCTGCATTTCTACACAGACTGCTTCAGTATCTGAGGAGTCGCGAATGGTGCTGAACATTGTGCAATCATCAACGAACATCCCCACTTCTGACCTCATGATTGAAGGAAGGTCATTGATGAAGCAGCTGAAGATGGTTGGGCCCAGGACAGTACCCTGAGGTAATCCTGCAGTGATGTCCTGAAGCTCAGCTGATTGACCTCCAACAACCACAATCATCTTCCTTTGCGCTAGGTATGACTCCAGCCAGCGGAGGGTTTTCCCCCTGATTCCCATTGCCCTCAGTTTTGCTAGGGCTCCTTGATGCCATACTCGGACAAATGCTGCATTGATGTCAAGGGCAGTCACTCTCACCTCACCTCTTGAGTTCAGCTCTTTTGTCCATTTTTGAACCAAGGCTGTATTGAGATCAGGATGAGTGGCCCTTTTGGAACCCAAACTGAGCATCACTGAGCAGGTTGTTGCTAAGCAAGTGCCGCTTGATGGCACTGTTGATGACACCTTCCATCACTTTACTGATGATTGAGAGGAGGCTAATGGGGCGGTAGTTGGCCGGGTTGGATTGGTCCTGTTTTTTGTGTGCAGGACATACCTGGGTAATTTTCCACATTGCAGGGTAGATGCCAGTGTTGTAGCTGTACTGGAACAGCTTGGCTAGGGCCGCAGCATGTTCTGGAGCACAGGTCTTCAGTACTATTGCCGGAATATTGTCAGGCCCCATAGCTTTTTCAGTATCCATTCGCTGCAGTCTTTTCTGGATATCACGCGGAGTGAATCGAATTGGCTAAAGTTTGGCATCTGTGATGCTGGGGACTTCAGGAGGAGGCCGAGATGGATCAACTCGGCACTTCTGGCTGAAGATTGTTGCAAATGCTTCAGCCTTATCTTTTGCACTGATGTGCTGGGCTCCCCCATCATTGAGGATGGGGATATTTGTGGAGCCACCTCCTCCAGTTAGTTGTTTAATTGTCCACCACCATTCACGGCTGGATGTGGCAGGACTGCAGAGCTGAGATCGGATCCGTTGTTTATGGGATCGCTTAGCTCTACGCAGTTTGGCATGCAAGTTGTCCTGGGTTATAGCTTCACCAGGTTGACACCTCATTTTGAGGTATGCCTGGTGCTGCTCCTGGCATGCCCTCCTGCACTCTTCATTGAACTAGGGTTGGTATCCTGGCTTGATGGTAATGGTAGAGTAGGGGATATGCCGGGCCATGAGGTTACATATTGTGGTTGAGTACAATTCTGCTGCTGCTGATAGCCCACAGCGCCTCATGGATGCCCAGTTTTGCATTGCTAGATCTGTTGGAAATCTGTCCCATTTAGCACGGTGATAGTGCCACACAACACAATGGACGGTATCCTCAATCTGAAGGCGGGACTTCGTCTCCACAAGGACTATGCAGTGGTCACTCCTACCAATACTGTCATGGACAGATGCATCTGTGGCAGGCGGATCGGTGAGGACGAGGTCAAGTATGTTGTTCCCTCGTGTTGGTTCCCCCACCACCTGCCGCAGCCCCAGTCTAGCAGCTGTGTCCTTTAGGACTCGGCCAGCTTGGTCAGTAGTGGTGCGACTGAGCCACTCATGGTGATGGACATTGAAGTCCCCCACCCAGAGTACATTTTGTGCCCTTGCTACCCTCAGTGCTTCTTACAAGTGGTGTTCAACATGGAGGAGTACTGAGTCATTAGCTGAGGAGGGCGGTAGGTGGTAATCAGGACTCTCATTAATCTTACAGGTTTTCCCGACACTTCCACCAGTCAGCATGACGGTGATCTGCCTCATTACAATGGAAACACACATGGCTTCGGCTGTTACTCCTGCTCTCAGTACCGTCCTATTTGGCCTGAGGAAGGGCTCCCGTGTGTCCAGCTTTTCCTTCTTGCCCATGGCTGTTCAGGGTCCGATCAGCCTCCCACCTTTTATTCTCGGGTCTTTGGGGTTACTAGGGAAGGGTTTCCCTTTGGGGCTAAGGCCTTGTATACAAGGGAAAATTCATCAGCCAGAAGTGCAACCTGCCTGGCTCTTTGAACCTTCTGTTCCTCTGTGTGTGTTTTAATGGGAGGGAGAGCGAGTTTGTGAACTCTTCGAGATGGATCACTGCTCTGAGATTTATATATGTGGGCTGTATCCTGATCTTCTGTATCCACTGGTCAAAAGTAAGCACCAAAACAGACTGGAAATCTACTATTGGTTCATAAAATGGTAATGTTTAGCTTAGACAAATGTAGGGCCATTGCAGGCAGAGTCAGGAGAATTTATAATGGGGAATTGAGAAATGACAGAGAAGTGAAATGTGATTCGCACCGCAGCCTCTGAGCTCCAGCGACCCAGGTTCAATTCTGGGTACTGCCTGTGTGGAGTTTGCAAGTTCTTCCTGCGTCTACGTGGGATTTCTCCGGGTGCTCAGGTTTCCTCCCACAGCCAAAAGACTTGCAGGTTGGTCGGTTAGTTGACCATTATAAATTGCCCTTAGTATAGGTAGGTGGTAGGGAAATATAGGGACAGGTGGGGATGTGGTAGGAATATGGGATTAGTGTAGTATAAAATGAGAGGTTGATGGTCGGCACAGACTCGGTGGGCCGAAGGGCCTGTTTCAGTGCTGTATCTCTAAACTAAACAAAAAAATATTTTGTGTCTGTCTTCACTGAGGAAGATACAAGAAATCTCCCAGAATTAGAGATCCAAGGGATTGGGAGAATGAAGAATTGAAGGAAATTGGTATTAGTGAGAAGTTTGTATTGGAGACATTAGTAGGGCTGATGTTTGACAATTATCCAGGATCTGATATTCTATATCCCAGAGTGTTGAAGGAAGTAGTAATGGAGATTGTTCATGCATTGGCGGTCATCGTTCAAAATTCTATCACTTCCGGAACGCTTCCTGCAGATTGGAAGGTAGCAAATCTCATCCCACTGTTTAAGAAGGGAGGGAAAGAGAAAATTGGGAACAACAACCACCCATTTATGCTAACACTACAGTAATACCATATTCCCTACCACCTACCTACACTAGGGGTAATTTATAATGGCTAATTTATCTATCACCTGCAAGTCTTTGGCTGTGGGAGGAAACTGGAGCACCCGGCGAAAGCCCACGTGGTTAGCATTTCATCAGTACTAGGGAACATGTTAGAATCTATTCTAAATTATGCGATAAATAGATCTGATTGGGCAGAGTCAACATGGATTTATGAATGGGAAATCATGCTTGATGAACCTGTTGGTTTTTAATTTTTGGATGTCACGAACAAAATAGAGAAGGGGAGTCGGTGGATTTTCAGAAAGCTTTTGATAAAGTTCCCCACAGTATGTTGGTCAGCAAAGTTAAAGAACATGGGATCGGAGGTAATATACTGACTAGCAGTAAGGATTGGTAAACAGGCAGGAAACAGAGAGCAGGAATAAATGGGCCATTCTTGCTTTGGCAGGCTGTGACTAATGGAGTACCGCAGGGATCTGTGCTTGGGCCCCAGCTGTTCACAATATCTATCAATGATTTGGATATTGGGACCAAAGTAATATTTCAAGTTCGCAGATGACACAAAATTAGGTGGAAATGTGTGTTGTGAGGAAGATGCAAAGTGGGTTCAAGGAAATTTGGACAGACGTAGTGAGTGGGTAAAAACATGGCAGATGGAATATAATGTGGAAAAATGTGAAGTTAGCCACGGTGGTAGGATGAATAGATGTGCAGAGTGTTCTAATTGGTGAGAGATTAGAAAGTGTAGATGTACTAAGGGACCTGGATATCCTCATTATACGTAATTGAAAGCTAACATGCAGGTGCAGCAAGCAATTAGGAAGGCAAATGGTATGTTGGCCTTTATCACGAGTTGATTTGAGTAGTGAAGTCTTGCTGCAATTGTCTAGAAACTTTGTTAGACCGCAGATGGAGTGCTGTGCGCAGTTCTGGTCTCTTTACCTGAGGAAGGATATTATGACCACAGAGGGAGTGCAAAGAAGGTTCACCAGACTTCTTCCCGGGATGGTGGGACTGTCCTATGAAGAGAGATTGGGGAAGCTGGGCCTGTATTCTCTAGAGTTTCGAAGAATGAGAGGTGATCTCATTGAAACCTACAAAATACTTAAAGGGATAGACAGGGTAGATGCAGCTAAGATGTTTCCCCTGGTTGGGGAGTCCAGAAATAGCAGACATAATTTCAAAATAAAAGAGAAGCCACTTAGGACAGAGATGAGGAGACATTTCTTTACTCAGATGGTTCTGAATCTTTGAAATTCTCTACCCCAGAGAGCTGTGGAAGCTCAGTCATTGAGCATGTTTAAAGTAGTGATTGACAGTTTTATAAATACCACTGACAAAAAGGGATATGAGGATAATGTGGGGGAAAAGGCATTGGATGATCAACCATGATCATATTGAATGGTGGAGCAGGCTCGATGGGCTGAATGGCTTACTTCAGCTCCTATGTTCCTATGTTCGGAAGCTGGTTAACTCTTTCAAACTCGAGGTCAGTTTAGTCAGGCTGCTTTCCCAGGGTTCAGAATGTTTTACAGTAAACTTCTGATACTATCTCATATGCACCCAGGATACCATTTTTATCCATCTCATAATGTGATGAACTTTCATCTGGCAACAGTGAATAAACCTCATGGACTTTTCCTGTTATTCTACTTGGTAAAAACAGTGTCCAGCTCTCTGTCAGTCATTTCAGCGGCTTTGCAAGCATTTCAAAACTGATGAAAAATTCTGACACATCCTCCTCATTGAAATTTGGAACTAACTGGGAGAACATTAAGAGCTCAGCACATGGTCCTGAACTATGGGTTGCTCCTTCACTAGCTGTGCCTTCAGTGGGTGGACTGGGACTTCCTCTAGTTGTTTGAGCCACCTTAACTCCCTTTCCTCCTTCTCCTTCTGGAACACTCTTACTTTTTCTCTTTCTTGACGCTCTGCTCTTTCTCGCTCTCTCTAGAATTCTAATTCTAGTCTTTTCTGTTCTAGTTTTACCTTAGCTAACATTACTCTATCTGTCAGTGATTCTAACCCTGTTTGAATTTTCTGCTGCAAATAAAAAATGGTTGGCCACAAGTCTTAGGATTTCGGGTTTCCAATCTTTTGGACGGAGAATAATCCCTAACTGTCCAGCGACATTACACAACTTTTCAACAGAGAGGGGTTTTAACCTGTACCGAGTTACTTCACTCTGTATGTAATTCCTTTATTGGGAATGTAAATTCTTTATTTAAAAAAGGGACAGAGACAGAAAGCACGAAAAATTATGAGGGTATGGATAGGGTAGATAGGAAAAAACCTTTTCCTTAGCGGAGGTGTCAATAACCGGGGTGCATTGATTTAAATTAAGGGGCAGGAGGTTGAGAGGGGACTTGAGGGGAAGAAAAATCACCCAGAGGGTATTTGGAATCTGGAACACACTGCCTGAAGGGGCTTCAGAGGCAGGAACCCTCCACAACATTTACGAATTATGTCGATGAGCACTTGAAACGCCATAGCGTACAAGGTTACGGGCCAGGTGCTGGAAAATGGGATTAGAATGGATAGGCTTGTTGGCCAGCACAGACACAGTGGGCCGAAGGGCCTGTTCCTTTTCTCTATAACTCTGTGACTCTATGACACTTCCAATTTCTCGTTTGTCATTGCGTTGCAATAACTAGAACCTCCACATTTCTGATACAGCCAGGTGAGGAGGGGTTCCAGGCTCCCCTCTTGTCCTATCTTTTCTTTGATCACAATGGGATTTAGTCCTTTTTAGCAGTGGACATGCTGACCACCTCAGTGAGTATTTTACCTTTTACCTTTACTGTGATCGTGAAAGAACCAATCAGACAGGTTTTCTTAAGTTTAATCAAGAAGTGAGTTTATTGTAATTTAAAATCTAAAATGAATCTAAATAAAATAATAAAAATATACGTTAGACATTCATGCACAAGCTCACAGGCAAATCACTCAAATGAAGTATACAGTGAGAAATAAATTTGTATTTGGATTGGAGTCCAGAATAAATTAAAAATAAACAAAGTCTGTGATGTTGGATAATTCTGTGGTCTGCGTCTTTGCCACCCGTACTTATGAGTTTCATGTCATCTTCAAGCGTTGAAATTATGTTTTTTTGCATATAAGTCTCTATTACTTGTATATGTATCTACATGTCAGGAAGAGCACTGATACTAATACTGACCCCTGAGAAACAGCAATTTATACTCCCCCTCCCCCAGTTTGAACAAAGTCTGTTCACCACGTCTCTCTGCTTTCTGTCCCTGAGTCAGTGTCATATTCACACTATCACTGTCAAAATATTCCATGTGTTATATTTCTCATAACAAGTCTATGAAATGTCATTTGATCACAGGCCTTTTGAAAGTCCTTATGCATAACATGAAACACACTATCCTCAACAACACTCACAGTTATGTCATCAATGAACTTGATCAAGATTATCGGACGTGATTGGTCATTACTTACCCGTGCTGTTTGTCATTTATTATCCCATGTTTTTCCAAGAATGATATATTTTGTACAGGCTTATGGCCTCTAGAAATTTCCAACCACCGACATTAGACTGACTGGTCAGTAGCTACAGGATTTATCTAATGTCTCATTTTATAAGCAGGGTGTAACATAGACAACCCTGCAGTCCCCTGTCATCACTCCCAGATCCAAGGAGGATTGAAAGCTTCCAGCCAATGCCTCTGCTTTTTCCACCATTCCCTCCCTCAACTCACCTCGTATCTCCCATCTAGACTGAGGAACACTTCTACACTATTGTGGTACAAAAAGTATTGGATTGAAAGAGATTAACTGAACTTGTTTGTTAATTGACTGTAATTAATGTCAGTCACTACGGACTATAATTGTGTCACTGGAGGGTTTCCCTCTTCTATTAATAAGGGACTCCTTTCAATGTGTTAAATCATAGTGTCAGTGGGAGCATCAACCCCGGCCCGAACAGGGATCCGTGGCTGCAGAAAGAGCGAGAGAGAGAGAAAGACGATCGATCAAAATCTGAGAACAATAGATTGGAATGTTACAACAATGGGTCAGAATCTGAAGACAATAGATTGGAATGTTCCAACAATGGGTCAGAATCTGAGGACAATAGATTGGAATGTTCCAACAATGGGTTAGAATCTGAGGACAATAGATTGGAATGTTCCAACAATGGGTCAGAATCTGAGGACAATAGATTGGAATGTTACAACAATGGGTCAGAATCTGAGGACAATAGATTTCAATGTTCCAACAATGGGTCAGAATCTGGGAACAATAGATTGGAATGTTACAGCAATGGACAGCAGGAGTACGTATTATTGGTTTGGCCTGGTTACAGCTGAGTATTTTCGGATGACATTAGAAGCACGGATCTATTATGCTCTGAAGATGATTCAAACGGTTTACTACCCCATCCTCGCTATTATTGGTGGCCCTGGTAAGTCTCTGTATCCAACTATTAGATCCATAAACAAAGGTAATTACATCGGCATGAGTACAGATTTAGCCCTAGTGGACTGGGCAGGAAGACTAAAAGGTAGGACAGTTGATGAGCAGTGGCAGATGTTGAAGGAGATTTTCAATTCCTCCCAACTACAATATATTCCAGAGAGGAAGAAATATTCTAGGAGGGGGGAAAACATCCATGGCTAAGCAAGGAAGTTAAGGATAACGTAAAGACAAAATCTAAGGCATACCATATTGCAAAGGCCAGTGGCAGGCTGGAAGATTGGGAAATTTTTAATGATCAACAAAGGGTTACTAAAAAAGTAATAAAAAGAGCAAAGATAAATTATGAAAGAAAACTAGAGCAAAATATAAAAACGGATAGTAAAAACTTCTTTAAGTATATAAAAGGTAAGAGAGTGGCTAAAGTGAATGTTGATCCCTTGGAGGATGAGACTGGGAAGTTGATAGAGGGGAACACAGAAATGGTGGAGACACTAAATCAGTATTTTTCCTCAGTTTTCACGGTGGAGGACACCAGTACCATCTAAATAGTAACAGGTAATGCAGAGGTTATAGAAAGAGAGGAATTTAGAACAATCATCATTACTAGGTAAAAAGTGCAGAGCAAACTATTGGAATTGAAGGCAGACAAGTACCCAGGGCCTGATGGCCTGCATCAGAGTGTCTTAAAGTAAGTGGCAGCAGAGATAATGGATCCATTGGTTACAATATTCTAAAATTCGCTGGATGCGGGAAAGTTTCCAGTGGATTGGAAAAAAGCTAATATAACGCCCTTATTCAAAAAGGGAGGGAGGCAGAAAGTAGGAAACTATAGACCAGTTAGTTTAACATCTATCGTTGGGAAATTGTTAGAACCCATTATTAAGGAAGTAATAACAGGACGTTTAGAAAGTCAAAACGCAATCCATCAGAGTCAGCATGGTTTTATGAAGGGTAAATCCTATTTGACGAATTTGCTAGTGTTCATCGAAGCTGTGACAAGAAAAGTGGAAAATGGTGATCCTGCAGATGTCGTATATCTGGATTTCCAGAAGACATTTGATAAAGTGCCGCACAAAAGGTGAATACAGAAGGTAAGATCACATGAGTTCAGGGGCAATTTATTAACTTTGATAGAGGATTGGCTAACCAACAGAAAACAGAGAGTCGGGATAAATGGATCTTTTTCTGGTTGGCAATATGTAACTGGTGGGGTACCACAGGATTTGGTCCTTGGCCCCTGCTATTTACAATATATATTTATGATTTGGATGCAAGGATAGAAGTTACTATAGCCAAATCTCCAGATGACACTAAAATAGGTGGGATAGTATGTTGCAATAATTAAATAAGAAATTTACAAATTGATATGGATAGGTTAGGTGAATGAACGAAAATTTGGCAGATGGAGTTTAATGTGGATAAGTGTAAGGTTATCCATTTTGGTCGGAAGAATAGAAAGGCAAATTATTATCTAAATGGAGATAAACTTCTGAGTGCTTCGGTGCAGAAGGATCTGGTTGTCCTCGTGTATGAATCGCAGAAAGCTAGTTTGCAGGTACAGCAGGTGAAAAGGAAGGCAAATTGAATTTTGGTATTTCTTGCTAATGGAATAGAATATAAAAGTAGGAAAGTGCTGCTGCAACTGTACAAGGCATTAATGAGACCGCACCTGGAGTATTGTGTATAGTTTTAGTCTCCTGACTTGAGGATGCATGCAGTTGCACTGGAGGCAGATCAGAGGAGAGTCACTGGAGAGTCCAGGGAGGAGGGGTTTGTCTTATGAAGAGAGATTGAGCTCTTTATGCCTTTACTCTATGGAGTTTAGAAGAATGAGAGTCGATCTAATTGAGGTCGAGAAGATGGTTAAGGGGATTGACAAAGTAGACACAGAGAAGACGTTTCCTCTTGAGGGGCAACCTAGAATGAGAGGTCATTGTTTTAGGATAAGGGATAAGGATTTAAAATAGAGATGAAGCGAAATTTCTTCTCTGAAAGGGTCGTGTGTCTGTGGGATTCACTACCCGGAGTGCAATAGATGCCGGGACATTGAGTAAATTTAAGGAGGCGATAGACAGATTTTTAATTAGTAATGCGTTGAAGAGATATGGAGAACGGGCAGGAAAGTGGAGTTGAGACCGAGATGAGATCAGCCATGATCATATTGAATGGCGAAGCAGGTTCAAGGGGCTGAATTGCCTACTCCTGCTCCTACTTCTTATGTTATTATGTTCTTATCTGTATCTTTCCAGACAAGAGCGGGTGACGTATCCATTATCTCTCTCTCTGTTGTCCATTCATGTATCTGCTGTGTGACGGAGGCCATCTATGTCGGGTGAGCTGAATTATACTGCCTGCTCTCTCAGCAGGGAGAAGCAGGTGAGAGATCCCGTGGCTTTGTCATGATAGCGGGATTCCTGATGGTCTAGGTGTCTCTGCGGGGTCCCCAAGGCAACGTGGAGAGGTACAGGAACTGATACAGCTCTCACTCCATTAATGTACAGTTGGTGTGTGAGCATGCCCAGTACATCATCTTGGTAAATGTCCACTGTCCTGGCAGCAGCCACTGTACCTTCATTCTGAAGCAGTCAGCCGGTCCCAACACATCGGGCCCCCCTGCAGAACCCGAATGTGGCTCATGACCTCTAAACTCTAGACACTCCCCTCCTCCACACAAAACCACCAGGTGAAGCAATGCTTCAGATGTCTGAACCGCTCGTGGGGAGCCCTCCAGTACATACTGGAGCAGGTGTCCAAGTTCATGGTGTTCTGCTGCACCCTTCATATCATCACCATCATGAGGACACAGGCATTGGCACCAGGAATCCGCAGGCTACCTCAGTAGGAGGAGGAGGAGGCAAGGAGGATATTTCCTGGATGATTTCAAACCGGAAAGGCTGTCGTAGAGACGCTGCTAAGATTCCAGTTCCCAGAGGACAACTTCCCTTTCCCACCATGGATCCACCACTTCTCCACCATTACACCCATCTGAGATGCCCCATCACAACGTCCCCGAGGTAAGCATCCTGCAATAAAAACACCAACAAAATGTTTTTCATGATCGTCTTTATCCAGCAACACATGCAATTATACAAACAAAACTGAACTATTCACCCTTGTGTGTTCCCTTAGTTCCTGTCTTGTGGATTCCCTCAACCTGCCTACTGCTCCTACACAGTGTTTCCCAGTGACTGCAGCATGGCTGGTGGAAGGCTGCTGACTTTCACTGGGGTGACTGCAGATGGCCTTGCAGGACTTCCTCGAGCTGCTCTAGGCCTTGAGGACTCGGATTCAGACTGCACCACCTCGACATGGGCAGCAGCTCCAGCAATGTTCACATCTGAGTCCTGTGTATTATAACTCGTTTGTGACCTCACCCTACTGTGATCTGACACATGAACTATCCTTTCCCCCTGGCCTGGCTGCAGCTCACTCGTGCTCGGTGACTCACCACATGCAGATTCTGACTCTATACCAGCCTCTAAGGTACACGCACTGTAAGTATTTGATCTGGTGGCTGTGAGCATCAGACCAAGTGATGGGGCTTTAGTGCTCTTTTGCTGCTCTCTTTCTGTCTCCTGGAGCTGCTGTGACTGGGAAGTTGGTCGTATTGGGTTATCATTGGAAAGTATAAAATCAGAAGGGGAGGTTTGAGGTGAAGGATTGGGGGTGGTATGGAAAGCAGGAGGTCCATGGTCTCACTATCTCCAGCTTGTACATCAACATTTCTAACGTTTACCAGTTCTGATGAAGGGTCACATATCTGAAACATTAACTCTGTTTCTCTCTGCACCGATGCTGCCAGACCCACTGAGTATTTCCGGCACTTTCTGTTCAGGTGCACAGATGTGCCCCATTGACCAACTTATCTCAGCCCTTTTTTTGCTTAAATTTGTATTTCTGGACATCCTCAGATATTCCATTGAGAATAAAATCGTAATTCCCATCATACACCTCGAAAATCCTTAGTATGTCCGTCTCCCCAGGCGTGCCTGTTTTTCTTCTCTACCAGGTTATCAATTGACTGTTTCCTGTGATATGCGAGTGAGATTGTATTTCTGGCTTTTTTTATTCAAAACTGTCTGAAAGTCCTCCCCCCCCCCACCCCCCACCCACGCTCTTAGTGATGAACACACACGTTTGATTGAGTGTAAACTCTTTTTGTTGCCAAATCTCCTCCTCATTCATCACTCAACTGAGTTTACTATTTTTCACAAACCAAGTAAACCAAGCCTATCATCCTGATGTCTGTGTTCCGTCTCCTACACCACTGTAAGGTCTGATCTAGGGTCAGAGATCACCCAAAAAGCAGGTCAAAGGGTCACAAGCAGTTTATTGAGGAGTGACAGTTCAAATACAGCACAAAATCAGAATAAACACAGTAGAGAAACAATCTGTGACATATGAAAAAGGCTTTCTGGCTGTGAATTAGTTTTTTAGAAGCTATTATTAAAGATGTTATAACAGGGCAGGTCGAAAAATTCAAGGTGATTAGGCAAAGTCAACATGGTTTTGTGAAAGGGAAATTACGTTTAATCAATTAACTGGAGTTCTTTGAAGAAGTAACATGTGCTGTGGATAAAGGCGAACTGGTGGATGTACTGTACTAGATTTCCAGAAGGCATTTGATAAGGTGCCACATCAAAGGTCATTGCGAAAAATAAAAGCTCATGGTGTAGGGGGTAACACATTGCCATGGATAGACGTTTGGTTAGCTAACAGGAAACAGACAGCAGCCATAAATGGGTAATTTTCTGGTTGGCAGGATGTAACGAGTGGGGTGCCACAGGTATCAGTGCTGGGGCCTCAACTTTGTACAGTTTGTTTAAATGAATTAGATGCAAGGACCGAAGGTGTGGTTGGTAAATCTGTTGATGAAACAAAGTTCTGAAGAGGACATAAGGCGGCTGCAAACGGACATAGATAGATTGAGTGAGAAGGCAAAGATCTGGGAAATGGAGTGGAATGTGGGGAAATGTGAAATTGTCCATATTGGTAGTAATAATGAAATTAAACTAAGCATATTATCTGAATGGTGAGGGATTGCAGAACTCTGAGATGCAGGAGTATCTGGGTGTCCTGGTGTATGAATTGCATAAGGTTAGTATGTCGGTTCAGAAAGTAATTAGGAAAGCTAATATAATGTTATCATTTATTGTGAGAGGAATTGAATACAAAGGTAGGGAGGGCATTGGTGAGACATTATCTGGAATTCTGTGTTCAGTACTGGTCTCCTTATTTAAGGAAGCATGTAAATGCGTTGTAAACAGTTCAGAGAAGGTTTATTAGATGAATATGGGCGGACTGTCTTATCAGGAAAGGCCGGACAGGCTAGGCTTATATCAGCTGGAGTTTAGAAGAGTAAGGGGCGACTTGATTGAAACATTGAAGATTCTGAGCGTGGGATAGAGCAAGTGAGGGCGACAGAGAGAGAGAGGGAGAGATAGAGAAAGAGAGAAGGAGAGAGCTGAGCTCATCGGCTGCTGAAAACCTCATCCATGCCTTAGTTACCTCGAGATTTGACTATTCCAGCACACTGCTGGCTTGTTTCCCACATTCTACTCTCTGTAACCTTGTGATCATCCAAAACTCTGCTGCCATCTTCTAATTTACACCAAATTCTGTTCACCCAACATCCCAGTGCTCACTGACCTGCATTGGCTCTTGGTCCAGTAACACCTCAATTTTAATATTCCAACCATGAGATCAAATCCCTCCATGTACTCGTCCTTCTGATTAGCCTAATCCCCTGTCCATTTCCAATATTCCTGAAACTTGTTCATCTTAAATTCTTTTGCTAATTCCCTTTATAAAGGTGGGTTTCTTTCCCCCTGTCTCTATCCCTGACCACACATTTCATCTCTTCATCTTCCACCCTGAAAAATCATATAAAAGGGAGGCAGGAACTCTGTTGCCACTCCTACACCACTGTAAGATCTGATCGAGGGTCACTGATTAACAGAAAGGAGGTCGAAGAGTCACAAGCAATTTTTTGCAGGGAAACCATTGGAAAAAATTCGGAGGGACCGGATTAATCTCCACGTGGAGAGGCAGGGATTAATCAGGAATAGTCAGCATGGCTTTGTCAAGGGGAGTTCCTGTCTAACTAAATTGATAGATTATTTTCGAGGCGGTGACTAGGGGTTTAAATGAGGGTAAAGCAGTAGTCTATATGGACTTCAGTAAGGCTTTTGATAGGGTCCCGCATGGGAGATTTGTTAAGAAGGTAAGAGCCCATGGGATCCAGGGCGATTTGGCAAATTGGATCCAAAATTGGCTTAGCGGTGGGAGGCAGAGGGTGATGGTCAAGATTTGTTTTTGCGAGTGGAAGCCTGTGACCAGTGGTGTACTGCAGGGATCGGTGCTGGGACTCTTGCTGTTTGTAGTGTACATTAATGATTTAGACGTGAATATATGAGGACTGATCAGTAAGTTCGCAGCTGACACGAAAATTGGTGGTGTTGTAAATAGTGAGGAGGAAAGCCTTAGATTAAAGGACGCTGTAGATGGGCTGGTAAGATGGGCAGAGGAGTGGCAAATGGAATTTAATCCTGAGAAGTGTGAGGTGATACATTTGAGGGGGGCGAACAATAGAAGGAAATATACAATGGATGGTAGGACCCGAGGAAGTATTGAAGGTCAGAGGGACCTAGGTGTACTTGTCCATTGATCACTGAAGGTAGCAGCACAGGTAGACAATGCGGTCAGGAAGACGTATGGGACACCTTCCTTTATTAGCCGAGGCGTAGAATATAAGAGTAGGTAGGTTATGATGGAGCAGTATAAAACTCCAGTTAGGCTACAACTGGAGTACTGTGTATAGTTGTGGTTGCTGCACTATCGAAAGGAGGTGATTGCAAAGGAGAGGGTGCAGAATAGATTCACCAGGATGTTGCCTGGGCTGGAGCATTTCAGCTGTGAAGAGCGACAGAAAAGGCTAGGGTTGTTTTCCTTAGAGCAGAAAAAGGATGAGGGGTGTCATTTTTGAGGTATACAACATAATGAGGGGCATTGATAGGTTAGACATGAAGAATCTTTTTTCCCTCAGTGGACGGGTCAATAACCAGGGGGAATAGATTTAAGGTAAGAGGCAGAAGGTTTAGAAGGGATTTGAGGAAAGTAATTTTCACCCAGAGGGTGGTTCGAATCTGGAACACACTGCCTTAAGAGATGGTCCGGGCAGCTACCCTCACAACATTTCAGAAGTATTTAGATGAGCACATGAAACGCCATAGCATACAAGGCTACAGGCCAAGTGCTGGGAATTGGGATTAGAATAGTTCGGTGCTTGATGGCCAGCACAGACACAATGGGCTGAAGGTTCTGTTTCTGTGCTGTATATCTCTATAATTCTATGACTCTATTGAGGAGTAACAGTTCAAATACAGCACAACATCAGAAGAGACATTGTGTACATACGACCTGTGGCAGGTGAGAATGGCTTTCAGTTATGGATCAAATGTTAGAAGCTATTATTAAAGACGTTATAGCAGGGCACGTAGAAAAAAATCAAGGTGATCAGGCAGAGTCAACATGGTTTTGTGAAAGGGAAATCATGTTGAACCAATATACTGGAGTTCTTTGAAGAAGTAACATGAACTGTGGATAAAGGGGAACTGGTGGATTTACTGTACTTAGATTTAGAGAAGGCATTTGATAACGTACCACATCAAACGTCATTGTGGTAAATAAAATCCCATCGTGTAGGGGGTAACATAATTGGCATGGATAGAGGATTGGCTAGCTAACAGGAAACAGAGTAGGCATAAATGGGTTACTTTCTGGTTCGCAAGCTGCGGCAAGTGGTGTGCCATCATGATCAGTGCTGGGGCCTCAACTTTTTACAATTGATACAAAAAACTTTGATGAATAGACCGAAGGTATGCTTTCGAAATTTGCTAATGACTCCAAGATTGGTAAGAAGGTAAGTTCTGAAGAGGACATAAGGAGGCTACAAAGGGATTAGGAAAGGTTAAATGAGTGGTCAAAGAACTGGCAAATGGAGTATAATGTGGGAAAAGATCAAACTGTCCATTTTGGTTGGAAGACTTGACTGTTACCTCGAGACTTAACTATTCTAACTCACTCCTGGCTGCTCTCCCATAACCTACTCTCTGTAAACCTGTGGTCATCCAAAACTCTGCTGCCACCTTCTAATTTACACTAAATTCTGTTCACCCAACATTCCTGTGCTCACTGATCTACATTGGCTCTTGGTCCAGTAACACCTCAATTTTAATATTCTCACTCGTGTGATCAAATCCCTCATGTACTCACCCCTCTGATTATCCCAATCCCCTGTCCATTTCCAATATTCCTGAAGCTTGTTCATCTTAAAGTCTTTTTCTAATTCCCTTTTAAAAGTGAGTTTCTTTCCCTCTGTCTCACTCCCTGACCACACATTTCATCTCTCCAGCTCCACTGGTGCTGTGGAAGTTCGGATCCATAAAATGGTGTGAGCTGCACTGCCGGTCACATCCAGCACATTGTACAGGACACCCAGGCTGTCCGGGGTGATAACGTGGGTGTAACATGTGTGCGTCTGTAGTGTGAAGAAGGGTCTGAATATGGTGTCAATCAGCCATTCCAGCAGCTTTGATGGACGTCTTTGAAACTTGGTCTGTGCATGTCCACTGACCGCCTGTGTCAGTCACTCTCAGCTGAACATACATTCAGCAGCACGAGGAACCCCCTCTAGTGTTATTTAAAAAGACCAGGTATCCATCTTACAGTTTTCTGGAGGTTGTGTTGTGAGCTGCTGCAGACATTCAGGGAGGACAGAGAATTTGTTGACCCAACAGTAGGGGCGTGGAACGCCCTGCCTGCAACAGTAGTCGACTCGCCAAATTTAAGGGCATTTAAGTGGTCATTGGATAGGCCTATGGATGAAACTGGAATAGTGTAGGTCAGATGGTTTCACAGGTCGGCGCAACATCGAGGGCTAAAGGGCCTGTACTGCGCTGCAATGTTCTATGTTCTATGTTCTATAACTCTGGACAAGGTATAGGGACTGTAGTTACAGTGTCTCTGGGTCTGTAACATGACCAACAAATGGAGCAGAGGCTGCAGAGAGGGGATGCTCTGAAAGAATGGATGAGGAAGGGGCTCTGCCCTACCAACCCCGGGTTTTCCAAGAGCACTTTTCCTACCTACACCTAACCCAGGAGCAGTGTGTGAGGTGACTCTGATTCAATTAGGAGGTGGTCACAGAGCTGTGTCACCTCCTGTAACACGACCTAGAGCCTCACACCAGGGTGAGGACGGAGCTGTCAGTGGATGTTAAGGTCACAGTTTAATTGAACTTCTTTGTATCTGGATCTTTCGAGACAAGAGCAGGAGACGTATCCAACATCGAGTCACAGAGACTGATAGAGTCATTTAGGACATAGAAGGAGGCCATTCATCCCATCATATCCATGCTGGCTCTGCATGGAGCAATCCTGTCAGTCCCACTCCCCCACTCAATCCCTGTAGCAAATTCATTTCCTTCAGGTCTCCACCAGCTTTCATTTGAAATCAATGATTGTCTCTGCTTCTAACGCACTTGTGGGCAGTGAGTTCCAGATCATTAACACCCGCTGCATAAAGAAAACACTTCTTCCTCATATTCCTCCTGCATCCCTTGTCCAGAACCTTCAATCTGTGTCCCTAGTCTTTCTTCCATCAGTTAATGGGACACTTTGTCATTGTCTAAATTATCTAAACCTGTCATAATCGTGTAACCTAACCTTGGAACTAAAATCCTCCATCCCTGGAACCATCCTGTTAAATCTCTTCAGCACCAAGGACCTTCATAATCTTTCTGAAGTGTGGTGACCAGAATTGGACACAGTAGTCCAGCTGAGACCTAACCAGAGATTTTTAAACATTCATCATAACTTCTCTGCTTTTGAACTCAATACCTCTCTGTATGAAGTCCAAGATTATATGTATTTTACTATCCAATCTCTCAATATGTCCTGCCACCTTAAACGATGGATACACATACACCCACAGGTCTCTTTGTTCCTGCACACTGTTTAGAACATTGTTATTAAGTCTATATTGCCTTCCTATCCTTTCTGACAAAATGCATCACCTCACACTTGTCTCACACTTTCATCTGCCACTCGTCTGCTCATTCCAATCAGTATCTATGTCCTGTTGCAGGTGGTTCTGAACATACTCCCTGTTTGTCACAGCTCCATGTTTGGTATCAGAGGCGGATTTTGAAATTCTACTCTGTATTCCAAGATCCAAGTCATTTATACACAGCAAAATTAAACAGTGGCCCGAGCACTGGCCCTGGGGGAATACCCACTGTCTAACACCTTTCAGTCTGAAAAACTCCCATTTACTATGACACACTGTTTTCTCTATGTAAACCATTTTTTTATCCAATTGGACACTGACCCTCCCATTCCATTTGACTCAATGTTGGTAATTAACCTTTTCTGTGGCACTTTATCAAACACATTGTTCAAACCAATCTAGACAACATCCATCACATTCCCTTCATCAACCTTCTCTGTTACATCATCAAAAGTGCAATTAGATTAGTCAAGCATGACTTTCCTTTTGTAAATCTATGCTGGCTATCCTGAAGTAACTCAAACCTCTCAAATGCTTGTGGTTTTATCCCTGATAATTGTTCTAAAACCTTTCCCACCACTGATGTTGGACTATCTGGCCTGTAGTTGTGAGGAATGTGTGCTGTCCATTGATGTATCCGCTAGGTGAGAGAGGCCATCTATGTTGGGTGAAGTTAATACACCTTTTTCTCCCTCAGCGGGGAGAAACAGGATAAGGGGACCCCTGGCTTTGTGAGGATAGCTGCATTCCTGTTTTTTGAGATGTCTCTACGGTGTCCCCATGTCAACGGGGAGAGGTACAGGAACTGGAAGAACTCTCACTCCATTAATGTACAGTTGGTGTGTGAGCATGCCCAGTACATCATGTTGGTGAATGTCCACCATCCTGGCAGCAGCCACCATCCCTTCATTCTGAAGCAGTCAGCCCGTCCCGACACATCGGGCCCCCATGCAGAACCAGAATGTGGCTCCTCGGAGACAAATGTAACCACCCCTCTCCAGACACAGCTCATGTTTCTACTCCCCCAAACCTCCTCCCACCACCACCCAACATCACACAATTAACATGTGTATAATGTGAACAATGAAGTCACCAGGAACATGGTGGAACAGACCATCAGTGTGATGAAGTAATGCATCCACTGTCCGAATCGCCAGAGGGAGACCTCCAGTCAACACTGGAGCAGGTGTCCAAGTTCATGGTGTTCTGCTGCACCCTTCATATGATCACCATCATGAGGACACAGGCATGGGAACCAGGAATCAGGAGGCTACCTCAGGAGGAGGAGGAGGAGGCAGGGAGGATATTTCCTGGATGCCTTCGACCCAGAAAGACCGTCGGAGAGACCCTGCTAATATTCTGTTTCCCATAGGACAACATCTCTTTCCCACCATGGATCCCCCATTCTCCATCATTACACCAATCTGAGACGCCCCATCACATTGTCCCCTTGCTCACCATCCTGCAATAAAAAACACCAACAAAATTATTTACTTTGACATCTTTACCCTACAGCACATCCAATTATACAAACAAAACTGAACTATGCACCCCTGTGTATTCTCTTAGTGCCTGTCTTGTGGGTTCCCTCGACTTGACTAGTGCTCCTACACAGTTTTTCTCCAATGACTGCAGCATGGCTGATGGAGGGCTGCTGACTTTCCCTGGGGGAGACTCCAGGTGGCCTTGCAGGACGTCCTCGAGCAGCTCTGGGCTTTGAGGACTGGGCGTCGGTCTGCACCACCTCGACATGGGCAGCAGTAGCCTGGGATGTCTGATGGGTAACAGCAAGTACACTGGTGGAGTGGCGGTGAAGGGAGAACAAATACTGTCATCCTGAGAGAGGACAGCAGGTTCATGCTCCATGGAGACACTGTCAGTCCCACGGGCGACAGTTCATCAATCCTAGTAATCTACTGGATCACAGATTGCTGGACTGCTGTGAGATCCTGCAAACCCCTTTGAACACTGAGATCCACAGCCATGTTGACAGCAGTCTGATCCTGCATGGCAGCAAGCATGGATCTCATGACATAAAAGCAAAATACTGCAGATGCTGGAAATCTGAAACAAAAACAAGAAATGCTGGAATCACTCAGCAGGTCTGGCAGCATCTGTGGAAAGAGAAGCAGAGTTAACGTTTCGGGTCAGTGACCCTTCTTTGGAAAAGTAGGACCCTTCCGAAGAAGGGTCACTGACCCGAAATGTTAACTGTGCTTCTCTTTCCACAGATGCTGCCAGACCTGCTGAGTGATTCCAGCATTTCTTGTTTTTGTTATGGATCTCATGACTTCAGTCTGAGCTTCCATTGCAGCACTGAGACGTCATATAACTCTGGACTCTTGAGCATCTCCGAGTTTAATTACTCTACCATTGATGGCCGTACCTTCGGCTGCCGAGGCCCTAAGCTCTGGAAGAGAAGAGCAGAACGTCTTTAAGGTAGGAATTCCTGGAATAGAAGTGACAGTGAATTAAATACTAAAATAAAAACAAAATACTGCGGTTGCTGGAAATCTGAAATGAGAACAGAAAGTGCCAGAAATACTCAGCAAGTCTGGCAGCATCTGTGCAGAGAGAAACAGAGTTAATGTTTCAGATCTGTGTCCCTTCATCAGAACTGGAAAACGTTAGAAATGTAACAGTCTGTCATTTAAACTCTCCCCTCTCCGTCCCATCACAATCCTTCCTTCTTGTTCCTCTTCCCCCTTCCCCTCTTTCACTTGCTCAAAGACTGTTACATTTCTAACATTTACCGGTTCAACTGACAATTTCCTGTGATATGCTAATTTCATTGTATTTCTGGCTTTACTTATTCAAAACTCTCTTAAAGTTCCCCTACCCCCGCCCCGCCCCGCAACTCTTAGCGATGAACACACACACGTTTGATCGAGTGTAAACTCTCTCTGTCTCCTAATCCATTTGGACAGTGAGAATAAAAACTGATCATATTATTTGAATGGTGATGGATTGCAGAAGTCAGAGTTGCAGAGGGATATGTGTATCCTGCTGCATGAATTGTATAAGGTTAGTCTGCAGGTTCAGCAAGTAATTAGGAAAACTAATAAAATATTATCATTTATTGCGAGCGGAATAGAACACAAATGTAGGGTGTTTATATTTCAGTTATACAGGTCATTGATGAGACCTCATCTGGAGTACTGTGTACAGTATTGGTCTCCTTATTTAAGGTAGCATGCAAATGCGTTGGAAGCAATTCAGAGAAGGTTTCCTAGACTAATACCTGGAATGGGCGGGTTGTCTTATGTTGAAAGGCTGGCGGGCTAGTCTTATATCAGCTGGGGTTTAGAAAAGTAAGAGGCGACAAGATTGAAGCATATAAGACTCTGAGTGTGGGCCAGAGCAAGAGAGGGAGACAGAGAAAGAAACAGGGAGAGAGAGAGAGAGAGAGTTCAGCTCATCTGCTGCTCAAACTCTCATCCATGCCTTTGTTGACTTGAGACTTGACTATTCTAACACACTCCCAGCTGGTCTCCCACATTAAAACTTTCTGTAACCTTGTAATCATCCAAAACTCTGCTGCCATCTTCTAATTTACACCAAATTCTGTTCACCTAACATCCCCGTGCTCACTGACCTACATTGGCTCTTGTTCCAGTAACACCTCAATTTTAATATTCTCACTCGTGTGATCAAATCCCTCCATGTCCTCAACCCTCTGATTATCCCAATCCCCTGTTAATTTCCAATATTCCTGAAACTTGTTCATCTGAAAGTCTTGTTCTAATTCCCTTTTTAAAGTGAGTTTCATTCACTCTGCCTCTCCCTGACCGCACATTTCATCTCTCCAGCTCCACTGATGTTGTGGAAGTTTGGATCCATACAATGGTGTGAGCTGCACTGCTGGTCACATCCAGCACATTGTGCAGGACACCCAGGCTGGCCGGGGTGCTAGCGTGGGTGTAACATGTGTGTGTCTGCAGCGTGAGGAGGGGTCTGAATAAGATGTCAATCATCCATTCCCGCAACTTTGATGCACGTCTGTGAAACTTGGTCTGTGCATGTCCACTGACCGCCTGTGTTAGTCGCTCTCAGCTGAACATGCATTCAGCGGCACGAAGAACCCCCTGGTGTTATTTAAAATGACCAGGCATCCAAATTACAGGTTTAGGGCTTTTGACGTACTTCTGCTATTGTAAAGTTAGTGGAGGTGCTGTGGATGGTTTTCAGGAGGTTGTGTTGTGAGCTGCTGCAGACATTCAGGGAGGACAGAGTATTTGGTGACACAACTCTGGACGAGGTATGGGACTGTAGTTACAGTGTCTCTGTGTCTGTAACATGACCAACAAATGGAGCGGAGGCTGCAGAGAGGGGAAGCTCTGTAAAGAGAGAGGAGGAGGGGGCTCTGCCCTACCAACCCCTGGTTTTCCAAGGGCAAAAAGAGCAGTGGTCCTAATACCGAGCCTTGGGGAACACCACTGTATACTCCTATCGAGTCTGAACAACAACCTTTCACCACTTCTCTCTGTTTACTGTTCCTTAGTCAATGTTATATCCACACTGTCACTGTCCCTTTCATCCATAAGGTTCAGTTTTCCTAACCTGTCCATTGAATGACACTTGATCAAACACCTTTTGAAAGTCCATATATATAACTTCAATCACACCACCCTCATCAACCCTCTCCATTGTTTTATCAAATAACTCCATCAAGTTTACCTCAGCACTACCTCTCTCCACTCCTCCACTGTTGTTAAATTATCAGACTGCTTATCCGACATCCAGTGCTAGATGAGCAGAAATTTCCTCCAGTTAAAGATTGGGAAGACTGATGCCATTGTTTTCACTCCCCACTCCAACTCTGTTCCCTTGCTATTGATTCCATCCCTCTTCCTGGTGACAGTCTGAGATGCAGACAGTATGTTTACATCCTTGGTGTCACATTTCACCCAAAACGATCTTTAACCTCATTTTCAGGAATTCATTGCAACCGCCTATTTCCACCTCAGTAACGTCACCCGACTTCACCCCTGTCTCAGCCAATCTGCTGCTGAAACCTCATTCATGCATTCGTCACCTCTAGATGTGATTATTCCAACTCACTCCTTGCTGATCTCCCACATTCTACTCTCTGTAAACTTGAGGTCATCCAAAACTCTGCTGCCCATGTCTTAGCTCACACCAAGTCCCGTTCATCTATCACTGACTGACATTTGCTCCCAGTCAAGTAATGTCTTGATTTTAAAATTATTTTCCTTGTTTTCAGATCCCTCCATGGCCTCGCCCCCCGCACCATATCTTTGTAATCTCCTCCACCTCCACAACCCACCGAGATATATGTACTCCTCTAATTCCGGCCTCTAGTGCACCCGGATTTTAATCACTGCACCACTGGCGACTAGATCTTCAGCTGCCTAGGACCAATGTTCTGGAATATCCTCACTGCACTGTTTTTTTTTTCATTCGTTCATGGGATGTGGGTGTCACTGACAAGGCCAGCATTTTTTGCCCATCCCTAATTGCCCTTGATGACTGAGTGGTTTGCTGGACCTTTCAGAATTCAGTTTAGAGTCAACCACATTGTTGTGGGTTTGGAGTCACATGGAGGTCAGACCGTATAAGGATGGCAGATTTCCATTGCTGAAGAACATCAGTAAGCCAGGCTGTTTTTTTTATGATGATCATTGAGAGCATCATGGCACCATTGCTGAGAATAGTTTTCAAATGAAGATTTGTATTAATTAATTGTATGTTAGCACATATTGAATTTTAACTTGCACCAGCTACCACGGTGGGGTTTGAACCCATGTCCTCCGAGAATCAGCCTGAGCCTCAGTATTACAATTTTGGTAATATTACCACTCCGCTACGGTCACCACCTTTCCGTCTCGCTTTCCTCCTTTCAGGTACTCCTTAAAACCTATCTCTTAGTTCAAGCTGTTGGCCATCTGATCTAATATCTCATGTTGTGTCTCAGTGTCATACTTTGCTTCGTAATGATCCTGAGAAGCACTTTGGGATGTTTTATAACATTAAAAGCACTATATAAATATAAGTTGTTGTTGAGGTTTGCCAGACATGCTTTTTCATCACCATATCCCTACTGCTGTCTATTTATTATTCCATGTTTTTCAAAGCAATGAATATATTTGTCCTGGGTTATGAAATTTCCCCATCAGTGACATTGAACTGTCTGGTCAGTAAATACAGTGTTTACTCAATCGCTCCTTTTTTTCAAGTAGGGTGTAACATTTACAACCCTCCAGACCTCTGTCACAACTCGCATATCCAAGGAGGATTGAAAAATTATGTTCAGTGCCTCCGCTATTCCCACCTTTCCTTCCCTCAGCATCTTTCATACATCCCATCCAGACCGGATAAATGTTCTACTTTATTGTGGTACAAACAGTGCTGGACTGAAAGGGGTTAACTGAAACTGTTTGTTTAGTGACTGGTATTAATGTCAGTCTCCACGGACCCTAATTGTTTCACTGGAGGGTTTCCAACTTCTATTAATATGGGAGTCATTTCAATGTATTATCACATAGTGTCAACAGGAGCATCAAACCCGGCAGTAAGAGGGACCAACAGCTCCAGACAGAGGGAGAGGATAGATCAGAATCTGAGAACAATAGATTGGAATGTTGCAACAATGGGTCAGAATCTGAAAACAATCGATGGGAATGTTACAACAATGGACAGGAGTTTCATCTGGCAATTTGACGATCTTTCCACATATTATGACTGGTTCTCATTAGACGATAGGATCTTTTTAGCTCTTCAGGTTATTCAATATATTTACTATCCCATCCTCACTATTATTGGTGTTCCTGGTAAGACTCTTTATCCAGCTATTAATTCTATGAACCGTGTTTAACTGAATTACTGCCCCTGTCATTTTCTCATCCCTCTTTGCTGTTGTTGTTAGTCCTGGTGAGTCTTTGATAAAGGCTGTAAACTCGACAAAGCATTGCTAATTTTGTTACTGGTCGTGTAATTTTCTCTCTAGGCGTTGCTTGTGTTTATGTTCCTGGTAAGACCTTGTATAGAGCTATCAGATTGTTGCTGCGCCTAATCTGCACTTCCTCTTGAAGAATTCACAGAATCGGACTGGTGGAAGGTATATCAATGTTTATTCACACATTAAATCATCAGGTACAAGCACTCACTACTTGCATGTTATACTACCCCAAGACACGAGGTGATCAGTCTCAGAATGGCAGCTGCCTTTCTATTCTCTGAGTCCATGACTCAGGGAATTTTCTTGAGTGTTCTTCCTCGGGGTTCTCGTGCTGTCACCATTTTCAGCCATTGTCTACTGTGAGTCTAATCCGACCTCATGCCAATAGAAACTCCTTTATCTGGTTTGTGCAGGGACACTGTCTGGTAGAATCTCTCTCTTGTTTCAGCCTGCTTTTCTGTATGGTCTACAATTCCTTGACCATCTGTTTGCTGTGCTCCTTCTAACCAGCCCCTCTATGTTTCAAAACGTTGTGTATTGTTGTGTGACGAGCCTCATTGTTTCAATTACGTTCTTATGTGTTTTTCCTGAGTCTACACCCACCACCACCGCCCCACCCCCCCCCCCCACCCCCCGTCCCCCTCTGATCATGCAGGGCTATGCCCAAGGGATCACACTCTCATGTCTCTCAGGTAGTACACTTCTGCAATTATAATTTCATTGTTAACGCAAGATCATAAGCAGTGTAATGTTAAAGAAAGCACAATGTTAACATCGTTGTTACATAATTAATCACTTGTGCGAGCATAACACAGTCGCAATTTAACTTTTAGAATACATTTGTCATTCATTAATTCATTTTAAGTATCTACCAATAGTTATACAACTACCCTCGTGTTACATAATTAATTGTCTATATTTTAATGGAGCAACTTCGAATACTGATTGCCTTTAAGGTAGCTGTCCAACCTGTGTTCATACATCCTCTCACATTCCTTAATCAATTTCTGAAGTTTCCAAATTAAGTATGTCACATATATCACCATGACACCCGAAACGACTATCAGGACATGGGAGATATTTCTGAACCAGGGTGTATCTTCACGTTTGACCCCCAGTTCCATAAGTCCTCCCACCAGGTAGAATCATTTATCTCATCAATCTGAACTTGTATCATCTTCCACTGTTGTTCCAGATTGTAGTACACTACATCAATGGTTTCTCGTTGCTGCCTCTCTTGACCCAAACGTATGGGCAATGGCTGAATAGTATATTTATGTTCCCGAAGGTAATTTATCAAGTCGTCCTTAATACTTTCTGGAACAATTATCGTTTCTGTCTTTCTTTTATGTATGCCGACCAACTCCGTCTTCTCTACTCAAGTTGGTATTTGTGGGTTGACAAGCGACGTACTGTTGCTCACCAGACAAATCCGGTTATGTCCATACTGGTACTTCTTCATTGTGGTGGTTAAGCAATATCTCCCCTTTGCCATATAGGCCACATGGGTTAACCTGATAATGCCTTCCTCGTTTCCATGGTGCAATTTACAGTGGTATTAAATCCACATTTTGATTCTGCTGTTTTATATGTATGTATATATATATATATAGGGTAAGGACATATGACCACCTGGTTTTCCAGACGACACTTAGACAAAGTTGTCCCAATTATCTCCTTTCCAATTTTCACAACATAGGTCAATATATCATAGTATTTTCTGTAATCCTTTCCTCGCTGCATCTACTATTCTCTGCAGTAATAGGACAGATGGAAAAGGTTTGCCATCTGCTGACACAAAACCTCTCGCTTCCCACAGAGGTAGGTACTCGGTCAAACAGTTACACACGTACATACTGTCAGAATTTATATCAACCAGTGGGGGAAACATGTGGTTGTGTCAGCACAAAGTGACTGCAGCTCATTCGGCACACTGCACACTTAAACTCGCCAGTAACTGTAAGGCAATGTCTTTAATAGGTTTTCCATTATGATCCTGTATTTGTAATCCGCACTTTGCCTGCCTAATCCCATCCTCCACTGCAGATGAACCGTCAACAAAAATGTTGAGTGCTGGTTTGATTTCTGTTTTCTTCCGTTGGACACTCCCGCCCCGCACTGATTTTGACACAAAATGTCCCTTGACGGCCTTTTCTGTCAAAACCTGACACTCATGGGGTTCAGCCTGGTAGATTAAATTGTATGCCAAGCATGTCAAAGTATTTTCCTTTTTTACTGAAATATATCTACCTTGCAAGAGCAAGGCCCACCGAGCAATGTGATTCTGACTAACATTACCGTCCTTCAGTCATCCATCCACTAACAACTGGAAGGGTGTGTGTTCAGTTAGGATAGTAACAGGGCTGAGGCTGACAATATAACATTACCGTCCTTCAACTGTCCATCCAGTAACAACTGGAAGGGTGTGTGTTCAGTTAGGATAGTAACAGGGCTGAGGCTGACAATATAACATTACCGTCCTTCAACCGTCCATCCAGTAACAACTGGAAGGGTGTGTGTTCAGTTAGGATAGTAACGGGGCTGAGGCTGAGAATATAACATTACCGTCCTTCAGTCATCCATCCAGCAACAACTGGAATCGTGTGTTCAGTTAGGATAGTAACGGGGCTGAGGCTGACAATATAACATTACCGTCCTTCAACCGTCCATCCAGTAACAACTGGAAAGGCGTGTGTTCAGTTAGGATAGTAACAAGGCTGAGGCTGACAATATAACATTACCGTCCTTCAACCGTCCATCCAGTAACAACTGGAAGGGTGTGTGTTCAGTTGGGATAGTAACGGGGCTGAGGCTGAGAATATAACATTACCGTCCTTCAGTCATCCATCCAGTAACAACTGGAAGGGTGTGTGTTCAGTTAGGATAGTAACGGGGCTGAGGCTGACAATATAACATTGCCATCCTTCAACCGTCCACCCAGTAACAACTGGAAGGGTGTGTGTTCAGTTAGGATAGTAACGGGGCTGAGGCTGACAATATAACATTACCGTCCTTCAACCATCCATCCAGTGACAACTGGAAGGGTGTGAGTTCAGTTAGGATAGTAACAGGGCTGAGGCTGACAATATAACATTGCCATCCTTCAACTGTCCACCCAGTAACAACTGGAAGGGTGTGTGTTCAGTTAGGATAGTAACGGGGCTGAGGCTGACAATATAACATTACCGTCCTTCAACTGTCCACCCAGTAACAACTGGAAGGGTGTGTGTTCAGTTAGGATAGTAACGGGGCTGAGGCTGACAATATAACATTACCATCCTTCAACCATCCATCCAGTGACAACTGGAAGGGTGTGTGTTCAGTTAGGATAGTAACAGGGCTGAGGCTGACAATATAATATTACCATCCTTCAGTCATCCATCCAGTAACAACTGGAAGGGCGTGTGTTCAGTTGGGATAGTAACAGGGCTGAGGCTGACAATATCACATTACCGTCCTTCAGTCATCCATCCAGTAACAACTGGAAGGGTGTGTGTTCAGTTAGGATAGTAACGGGGCTGAGGCTGACAATATAACATTACCGTCCTTCAGCCGTCCATCCAGTAACAACTGGAAGGGTGTGTGTTCAGTTAGGATAGTAACGGGGCTGAGGCTGACAATGTAACATTACCGTCCTTGAACCGTCCATCCAGTAACAACTGGAAGGGTGTGTGTTCAGTTAGGATAGTAACGGGGCTGAGGCTGACAATATAACATTACCGTCCTTCAGTCATCCATCCAGTAACAACTGGAAGGGTGTGTGTTCAGTTGAGATAGTAACGGGGCTGAGGCTGGCAATATAACATTACCGTCCTTCAGTCATCCATCCAGTAACAACTGGAAGGGTGTGTGTTCAGTTAGGATAGTAACGGGGCTGAGGCTGACAATATAACATTACCGTCCTTCAACCGTCCATCCAGTAACAACTGGAAGGGTGTGTGTTCAGTTAGGATAGTAACGGGGCTGTGGCTGACAATATAACATTACCGTCCTTCAACCGTCCATCCAGTAACAACTGGAAGGGTGTGTGTTCAGTTAGGATAGTAACAGGGCTGAGGCTGGCAATATAACATTACCGTCCTTCAGTCATCCATCCAGTAACAACTGGAAGGGTGTGTGTTCAGTTAGGATAGTAACGGGGCTGAGGCTGACAATATAACATTACCGTCCTTCAACCGTCCATCCAGGAACAACGGGAAGGGTGTGTGTTCAGTTAGGATAGTAACGGGGCTGAGGCTGACAATATAACATTACCGTCCTTCAGTCATCCATCCAGTAACAACTGGAAGGGTGTGTGTTCAGTTAGGATAGTAACAAGGCTGAGGCTGACAATATAACATTACCGTCCTTCAACCATCCATCCAGTAACAACTGGAAGGGTGTGTTTTCAGTTAGGATAGTAACGGGGCTGAGGCTGACAATATAACATTACCGTCCTTCAGTCATCCATCCAGTAACAACTGGAAGGGTGTGTGTTCAGTTAGGATAGTAACAGGGATGAGGCTGACAATATAACATTACCGTCCTTCAACCGTCCATCCAGTCGCAACTGGAAGGGTGTGTGTTCAGTTAGGATAGTAACAGGGATGAGGCTGACAATATAACATTACCGTCCTTCAACCGTCCATCCAGTAACAACTGGAAGGGTGTGTGTTCAGTTCGGATAGTAACAAGGCTGAGGCTGACAATATAACATTACCGTCCTTCAGTCATCCATCCAGTATCAACGGGAAGGGTCTGTGCTCAGTTAGGATAGTAACGGGGCTGAGGCTGACAATATAACATTACCGTCCTTCAACCGTCCATCCAGGAACAACGGGAAGGGTGTGTGTTCAGTTAGGATAGTAACGGGGCTGAGGCTGACAATATAACATTACCGTCCTTCAGTCATCCATCCAGTAACAACTGGAAGGGTGTGTGTTCAGTTAGGATAGTAACAAGGCTGAGGCTGACAATATAACATTACCGTCCTTCAACCATCCATCCAGTAACAACTGGAAGGGTGTGTGTTCAGTTAGGATAGTAACGGGGCTGAGGCTGACAATATAACATTACCGTCCTTCAGTCATCCATCCAGTAACAACTGGAAGGGTGTGTGTTCAGTTAGGATAGTAACAGGGATGAGGCTGACAATATAACATTACCGTCCTTCAACCGTCCATCCAGTCGCAACTGGAAGGGTGTGTGTTCAGTTAGGATAGTAACAGGGATGAGGCTGACAATATAACATTACCGTCCTTCAACCGTCCATCCAGTAACAACTGGAAGGGTGTGTGTTCAGTTCGGATAGTAACAAGGCTGAGGCTGACAATATAACATTACCGTCCTTCAGTCATCCATCCAGTAACAACGGGAAGGGTCTGTGCTCAGTTAGGATAGTAACGGGGCTGAGGCTGACAATATAACATTACCGTCCTTCAACCATCCATCCAGTAACAACTGGAAGGGTGTCTGTTCAGTTCGGATAGTAACGGGGCTGAGGCTGTCAATATAACATGACCGTCCTTCAGTCATCCATCCAGTAACAACTGGAAAAGTGTGTGTTCAGTTAGGATAGTAACGGGGCTGAGGCTGACAATATAACATTACCGTCCTTCAACTGTCCATCCAGTAACAACTGGAAGGGTGTGTGTTCAGTTATGATAGTAACAGGGCTGAGGCTGACAATATAACATTACCGTCCTTCAACCGTCCATCCAGTCACAACTGGAAGGGTGTCTGTTCAGTTAGGATAGTAAGAGGGCTGAGGCTGACAATATAACATTACCGTCCTTCAACCGTCCATCCAGTAACAACTGGAAGGGTGTGTGTTCAGTTTGGATAGTAACAGGGCTGAGGCTGACAATATAACATTACCGTCCTTCAGTCATCCATCCAGTAACAACTAGAAGGGTGTCTGTTCAGTTAGGATAGTAAGAGGGCTGAGGCTGACAATATAACATTACCGTCCTTCAGTCATCCATCCAGTAACAACTGGAAGGGTGTCTGTTCAGTTCGGATAGTAACAGGGCTGAGGCTGACAATATAACATTACCGTCCTTCAACCGTCCATCCAGGAACAACTGGAAGGGTGTGTGTTCAGTTAGGATAGTAACAGGGCTGAGGCTGACAATATAACAATACCGTCCTTCAACCGTCCATCCACCAACAACTGGAAGGGTGTGTGTTCAGTTAGGATAGTAACAAGGCTGAGGCTGACAATATAACATTACCGTCCTTCAACCATCCATCCAGTAACAACTGGAAGGGTGTGTGTTCAGTTAGGATAGTAACGGGGCTGAGGCTGACAATATAACATTACCGTCCTTCAGTCATCCATCCAGTAACAACTGGAAGGGTGTGTGTTCAGTTAGGATAGTAACAGGGATGAGGCTGACAATATAACATTACCGTCCTTCAACCGTCCATCCAGTCGCAACTGGAAGGGTGTGTGTTCAGTTAGGATAGTAACAGGGATGAGGCTGACAATATAACATTACCGTCCTTCAACCGTCCATCCAGTAACAACTGGAAGGGTGTGTGTTCAGTTCGGATAGTAACAAGGCTGAGGCTGACAATATAACATTACCGTCCTTCAGTCATCCATCCAGTAACAACGGGAAGGGTCTGTGCTCAGTTAGGATAGTAACGGGGCTGAGGCTGACAATATAACATTACCGTCCTTCAACCGTCCATCCAGGAACAACGGGAAGGGTGTGTGTTCAGTTAGGATAGTAACGGGGCTGAGGCTGACAATATAACATTACCGTCCTTCAGTCATCCATCCAGTAACAACTGGAAGGGTGTGTGTTCAGTTAGGATAGTAACAAGGCTGAGGCTGACAATATAACATTACCGTCCTTCAACCATCCATCCAGTAACAACTGGAAGGGTGTGTGTTCAGCTGGATAGTAACGGGGCTGAGGCTGACAATATAACATTACCGTCCTTCAGTCATCCATCCAGTAACAACTGGAAGGGTGTGTGTTCACTTAGGATAGAAACAGGGATGAGGCTGACAATATAACATTACCGTCCTTCAACCGTCCATCCAGTCGCAACTGGAAGGGTGTGTGTTCAGTTAGGATAGTAACAGGGATGAGGCTGACAATATAACATTACCGTCCTTCAACCGTCCATCCAGTAACAACTGGAAGGGTGTGTGTTCAGTTCGGATAGTAACAAGGCTGAGGCTGACAATATAACATTACCGTCCTTCAGTCATCCATCCAGTAACAACGGGAAGGGTCTGTGCTCAGTTAGGATAGTAACGGGGCTGAGGCTGACAATATAACATTACCGTCCTTCAACCATCCATCCAGTAACAACTGGAAGGGTGTCTGTTCAGTTCGGATAGTAACGGGGCTGAGGCTGTCAATATAACATTACCGTCCTTCAGTCATCCATCCAGTAACAACTGGAAAAGTGTGTGTTCAGTTAGGATAGTAACGGGGCTGAGGCTGACAATATAACATTACCGTCCTTCAACTGTCCATCCAGTAACAACTGGAAGGGTGTGTGTTCAGTTATGATAGTAACAGGGCTGAGGCTGACAATATAACATTACCGTCCTTCAACCGTCCATCCAGTCACAACTGGAAGGGTGTGTGTTCAGTTAGGATAGTAACGGGGCTGAGGCTGACAATATAACATTACCGTCCTTCAACTGTCCATCCAGTAACAACTGGAAGGGTGTGTGTTCAGTTAGGATATTAACAGGGCTGAGGCTGACAATATAACATTACCGTCCTTCAGTCATCCATCCAGTAACAACTGGAAGGGTGTGTGTTCAGTTAGGACAGTAACAGGGCTGAGGCTGACAATATAACATTACCGTCCTTCAACCGTCCATCCAGTAACAACTGGAAGGGTGTGTGTTCAGTTAGGATAGTAACAGGGCTGAGGCTGACAATATAACATTACCGTCCTTCAGTCATCCATCCAGTAACAACTGGAAGGGTGTGTGTTCAGTTAGGACAGTAACAGGGCTGAGGCTGACAATATAACATTACCGTCCTTCAACCGTCCATCCAGTAACAACTGGAAGGGTGTGTGTTCAGTTAAGATAGTAACAGGGCTGAGGCTGACAATATAACATTACCGTCCTTCAACCGTCCATCCAGTAACAACTGGAAGGGTGTGTGTTCAGTTAGGATAGTAACAGGGCTGAGGCTGAAAATTTAACATTACCGTCCTTCAGTCATCCATCCAGTAACAACTGGAAATGTGTCTGTTCAGTTAGGATAGTAAGAGGGCTGAGGCTGACAATATAACATTACCGTCCTTCAACCGTCCATCCAGTAACAACTGGAAGGGTGTGTGTTCAGTTAGGATAGTAACAGGGCTGAGGCTGACAATATAACATTACCGTCCTTCAGTCATCCATCCAGTAACAACTGGAAGGGTGTGTGTTCAGTTAGGATAGTAACGGGGCTGAGGCTGACAATATAACATTACCGTCCTTCAACCGTCCATCCAGTAACAACTGGAAGGGTGTGTGTTCAGTTTGGATAGTAACAGGGCTGAGGCTGACAATATAACATTACCGTCCTTCAACCGTCCATCCAGTAACAACGGGAAGGTTGTGTGTTCAGTTAGGATAGTAACGGGGCTGAGGCTGACAATATAACATTACCGTCCTTCAGTCATCCATCCAGTAACAACTGGAAGGGTGTGTGTTCAGTTGGGATAGTAACGGGGCTGAGGCTGACAATATAACATTACCGTCCTTCAACCGTCCATCCAGTAACAACTGGAAGGGTGTGTGTTCAGTTCGGATAGTAACAGGGCTGAGGCTGACAATATAACATTGCCGTCCTTCAGTCATCCATCCAGTAACAACTGGAAGGGTGTGTGTTCAGTTAGGATAGTAACGGGGCTGAGGCTGACAATATAAGTAACATTTTGAATCACCCAGAAGACGGCCAGCAAATCTTTTTCACACATTGTCAAGACCCTTTCTACTGACGTTAACAAGTGAGCTGCGTATTCCACTCGTCAGAATCGGCCATGTTTCTTCTTAAGGAATACCGCTGATAAGGTGGTATCTGTGGTAGCGACATCGAGGGCAAAGGGTAGGGGTGGGTCCGGCACCTGTAACACCGGATTTATGGCCAACCACTGGTGGAATGTTGACGGATTATCATGTAATCCCTGGGGGAGACACATCCAGGTGTACAGTTGTCCGGGAATGTAAACACAAATTTATATTGACACTCTCGTGCCAGCGAGAGTCTGGAAAAACTCCATCTGCCATTTCTCCGCCCAAGTCTCCAACCGATCCAGATCCTGCTGTATCCTCTGACAATCCTCATCATTATCCGCAACTCCACCAAGCTTTGTGTTTTGAACAAACGTACTAATCAGACCAGCTACATTTTCCTCCAAATCGTATATATATACTACTAACAGCAAAGGTCCCAGCACTAATCCCTGCGGAACACCACTATTCACAGCCCTCCATTCAGAAAAGCGCCCTTCCACTGATACCCTCTGTCTTCTATGACCGAGCCAGTTCTGTATCCATCTTGCCAGCTCACCTCTGCTTCCATGTGACTTCACCTTTTGCACCAGTCTGCCATGAGGGACCTTGTCAAAGGCTTTACAGAAGTCTGTATGGACAACATCCACTGCCCTTCCTTTATCAATCATCTTCGCCACTTCCTCAAAAAACTCATTCAAGTTAGTGAGACACGACCTCCCCCTCACAAAACCATGCTGCCTCTCGCTACTAATAAGTTAATTTGTTTCCAAATGGAAGTAAATCCTGCCCCGAAGAATCCTCTCTAATAATTTCCCTACCACTGACCAAAGGCTCACCGGCCTGTAATTTCCTGGATTATCCTTGCTATCCTTCTTAAACAAAGGAACAACATTTGCTATTCTCCAGTCCTCTGGGACATCACCTATAGCCAATGAGGATGCAAAGATTTCTGTCAAGGCCCCAGCTATTTCTTCCCTTGCCTCCCTCAGTATTCTGCATTAGATCCCATTAGGCCCTGGGGACTTATTTACCTTAATGCTTTGCAAGACGCCCGACACCTCCTCCTCTGTTCCCACAAACTTCAGAACTCTGTGGAGAATCAGAGTGTAGCTCCTCGGAGAGAATCACTACCCTGTCTTTACATGGCTCATGATTCACCCCCAAGGAATTCAAACACCACCATCCATCGCCAACCAACCAGGATATTTCCAGAATATTTCCTGGATGCCTTCCACCCGGACAGGCTGCCGGCGATTGCCAGATTCCGGTTGCCATAGGACAACTTCACTTTCCCACCACGGATTCCCCATTCTCCACCATTGCCCCCATCTGAGATGCCCCATCACAGCATCCGCTTGGTCACCATCCTGCAATAAAAACCTTTTCATGAACATCTTTATCCAACAACACATCCAATTATGCAAACACAACGCAACTATTCACCCTTGTAGATTCCCTTAGTGACTGTTTTGTGGGTTCCCTCGACTTTGCTAGGGATCCTACACAGTGTTTCCCCAGTGTCTGCAGCATGGCTGATGGAAGGCTGCTGACTTTCACTGGGGAGACTGCATATGGCCTTGCAGGACTTCCTCGAGCAGCTCTGGGCTTTGAGGGCTCGGATTCGGAGTGCACCACCTCGACATGGGCAGCAGCAGCCTGGGCTGGCTGATGGGTAACAGCAAGGACACTGGTGGAGTGACAGTGAAGGGAGAACAAATACTGTCATCCTGAGAGAGGACAACAGGTTCCTGCTCCACGGAGACACTGTCATTCCCACGGGGCGACACCGCAGCAATCCTAGTAATCTACTGGATCACAGATTGCTGGACTGCTGTGAGATCCTGCAAAATCCTTTGAACACTGAGATCCACAGCCATGATGGAAGCAGTCTGATCCTGCATGGCAGCAAGCAATCTGAGTCTGAGTTTCCACTGCAGCACTGAGACGTTGGGTGTCTGCCATCTGTGCTGCAGTGGAAGCTGTGACAATGGTCACCAGACACGGTATCACAGCTGGGTCCGCTAGTGCTGTCATGGAGTTAGTGACCACTTCCACATGGGAAAGAATGTGCTTCAAACTCTGTGCAATGTCCTGTGCCATGTTGGAGTCGGACTCCTCCATGTTCTTTGACAGTGACAACAGACTGTCAATGGACAAAGTATCTCACTGTACATGTCCATCAGCATTCTCCTGTATGCTGTTCCAGCAATGTTTACATCTGAGTCCTGTGTATTATAACTCGTTTGTGACCTCGCCCTCCGGTGATCTGACACATGAACTATCCTTTCCCCCTGGCCTGGCTGCAGCTCACTCGTGCTCGGTGACTCACCACATGCAGATTCCGACTCTATACCACCCTCTAAGGTACACACAGCGAAAGTATTTGATCTGGTGACTGTGAGTTTCAGACCAAGTGGTGGGGCTTCACCATCAGTGCTGTGCTGCTGCTCTCTCTCTGTCACCTGGAGCTGCTGTGACTGGGAAGCTGGCAGTTCTGGGTTATCATTGGAAAGTATAAAATCAGAAGGGGAGGGTTGTGGTGAGGGATTGGGAATGGGATGGAAAGCAGGAGGTCCATGGTCCCACCATCTGCAGCTTGTACTTCTTCCCAGACAGTAGGATGAGGGGGAGGTGGGAGTTAAGAAGGAACATAAGGCAGCAACATAACATCATCCTGAATGCTCTCGGTGATGCTGGATGCCACGGGCTCTGTCACAGCCGGTTCCATGATGTGGAGAATCACCTCCTCCCTCAGGATCAGGGGATGAAGGTATGCCTGGTCCCCACCGGATCACTGTTGCTCCCTGTGTTTATGAGCCACCTTGTCCTGTAAGAGAGAGGGCAGAATGTCATTGATTGTGTTGCACTGTGTTTGGGTGATGTGCCTGCCATAGCTGAAGAGCTGGAGGCATGTGGAGGCAGGGAGAGGTGGATGTGAGGCTGGTATCAGTGGAAGGTGTGTGAGGGTGAGATGGAGTATGTGAATGTTAGGTGTGGGTCCTGAGTGTTAGGGACAGCTGATGGGTGAGTGATGGGGGTGTGGTTCATTGAGCAGTGTGAGAGGTTACTGGTGTTGAGGGCAGGAGATGTCATGTGGAGATGAATTCACGGACATTGACCACCCGTGTGAGTTCATTTAACTTCTTCTGGCTCTTCTGCCAGGTCCTCGGGGCCAGACGTCTTGCACTGACCTCCCTGGCCACCTGCTCCTATTAACTTCGAAGTGCATTTCTTGAGGGTCTGCACCCCACCCCATGGGAACATGGCCTGTCTGCTCATGTCACCCTCCATGACTAAGGCCTCCAGCACCACATCCGTGAACCGCAGAACCCTCTCTCTGTCCTAGTACTCCATTTACCTTGTCTCTAATTGTGGCATTTCACAGTCAGCAGCAGCCTCCTGTGATTCAGTGCAACCTCCCTTTAAGAGGAACAGACTGTCTTTAAGAGCTGAATCCTGGATGAAACACGAGCCAGCCTCACACAACCTTAGGCCCCAGCAGACAGACAGCACCGCGTGTCACCCTAGGCGGTACATAGAATTCGTGGAAATGAGAAGGCAGCAGGAAGTTTGTGTGTCACCTGCCTCAACACGAATAGGCAAGGGCAGATCACGAATTACAATCCCTACACACGAAAAACGAAGCAAACCCGATTTTCTCGCGATATCTATCTTCCTTTCCCACTTACGCATGTCCTCACTCGCTCTTTACACTCTCTGTCTGTTTCTCATAGAATCAGAGACTGATGCAGTACAAAAGGAGGCTATTCGGCCCATTGTTTCAGTGCTGTCTCTTGGAATGAGCTACTTAATGAATTCCACCACCAACACCCACCCCCCTCAACTTTCCGCAGTCTCCTTTTTTCCTATTCAAGTATTTGCTAAATTCCTTTTTGAAAGATATTATTGAATCTGCTTCCACCATGTTTTCAGGCAGTGAATCCCACATCCCAACAACTCGCTGTGTAAGAAAATTCTCCTCATTTCACCTCTGGTTCTTTGTCAATTACCTTCAATCTGTGTCTTCTTAATACTGAACTTCCTGACACTGGAAACAGTTTCACATTAATTACCCTATCAAAACCCTTAATGATTTTGAATTATATATTAAATCACCCCTTACCCTTCATTGCTCCAAAGAGAACAATCCCAGCTTTTCCAATCTCTCCACATAACTGAATTCCCTGATCCCTGGTACCATTCTAATAAATCACCTCAGTCTCTTCACTAAGTCCTTGACATCCTTATCAAAGTGTGGTGACCAGAATTGGACACAATTCTCCAGCTGGGACCTAACCAATGATGTCCAAACATCAGCATTTCCTCATGAGTTTTATTACTCTGTGCCTCTCTCTCTGACACCAAGGACACTACATGTTACCGTCAAAGATCTGTGTGTGTACGCCGCAGGTCTCTCTAATCCTGCACCCGCTTTATAATGGTACCATTTAGTTTATATTGTTTCTCCTCATACTTACTACCCATGTCTCACTTCACACTTCACTGTGTTAAATTACATCTGCCATGTTCCTGTCCATTACACCAGTCAGTCTCTGTCCTCCTGAAGTTTGTTACTATCCTTCTCACTGTTTATTAACATTTCTGAGTTTCCACTCATCACAAAACCTTGACATTATCCCCTCTGTACACAAGCCCATTGTATTAACATACTGAAACAGTGATCCCAACAGTGACCCACGGGATAATAAAAGCAAAATACTGAGGATGATGGAAATCTGAAATAAGTACAAGGAATGCTGGAAATACACAGCAGGTCTGGGAGCATCTGTGGAAAGAGAAGTAGAGTTAATATTTCAGGTCAGTGACCCTTCTTCAGAACAGGGGAACGCCATTGTGTACTTCCCTCCAGACTGAACAATAAATATTCTCCACTACTCTCTGCTTTCTGCTTCGCATCTCGATCAGATCTGATTTTACATTTCCCTGCTCTAAGTTGAACCATCCCAGCTACATAACTGTAATCCCTCATCCCTGGAAAAATTCCAGTAAAACTCTTTTATCCCCTCTCCAATGGGCTCATGTCCTTCCTAAAATGTGGTTCCCTGTATTGGACACAATGCTCTAGGTGGAGCCGATCTAGTCTTTTCTATCGGTGTAACATAACATCCAGACTATTCGACTCTGTATCTCTATTAATAAAACCTAGGAATCTATTTTCTTTGTTAACTGTTTGTTAACCTGTCCAGCTCACTTCAAAGATTGCACACAAACACCCCAGGTCTCTCTGTTATTCTCACCACCTTTAAAGTTGTGTTATCTCTCCTCATTCATCCACCTGCAGTTCGCTATCACCTTCTCAAAGACTATTAGGGGTGGGTGATAACTGCTGGCCCAGCCAGCGACACCCACAACCCATGAATAAACAATATTATAAAATCTTTCCACAATGTATCACTTCACACATCTGCCAGGCCAATTAAATATTAGGAAAACTAAAGCCAGTGTTTTCAAACCCCACATCAAACATTTCTTAGCTACAGACTCCATCCCTCTCCTTGGCAACTGTCTGAGACTAAAGCAAAGTGTTTACAACCTGGTGTCATAGTTGCTCCTGCGATGAGCTTCCTACCAAATATTCACGCTATCAATAAAACTGCCTATTTCCACCCCCTTAACATAGGACGACTTCATCCCTGTCTCAGCTCCTCTGCTGATGAAACACTCCCCCTTGCCTGTGTTACCTGTAGACTTGACTATTCCATCACACTCCTGGCTGGTCTCCCACATTCTACCCGCCATAAACTTGAGGTGATGAAAAACACTGCTGCCCATGTCCTAACTCACACCAAGTCATGTTCACCCATCACCCCCTGAACTCACTGACCGACATTGGATCCTGGTCAGCAACACATCAATTTAAAAACTCTCAGCCTTCTTTTCAAATGCTTCAACAGAGTTGCTTGCTAGGCCTTTACAGAGTGCAGTTAAGAGTCAATAACATTGCTGTGAGTCTAGAGTCATATGTGGGCAAACCAGGAAAGGACGGCAGATTCCTTTCCCTAAAGGACATTAGTGAATCAGATGGTGTTTAACAAAAAACGATGATAGTTTCATGGCTCCATGACTGAGACTAGCTTTCTATTCCAGATTTTAACACACTCCTGGCTTGTCTCACACATTCTACTCTCTTTAAACTTGAGGTCATCCAAACTCTGCTGCTCTTGTGTAAACTCACACCAAGTCCCGTTCCCCGATCACTGACATACATCTGCTGCCAGTTAAGCAATGTCTTGATTTTAAAATACTCAACTGTGTTTGCAACTCCCTCGATGTCCTCACCCCTCCTTATCTATGTAATATTCGCCAGCCCCACAACCCTCCAAGACATCTGCACTCCTCCAATCCTGGTCTCTTGTGTATGCTTGATTTTCATCATTGCTCCACTGCCAGCCAGGTCTTCAGCTGCCTAGACCCAAAGCTCTGGAATTCCCTAACTACACCTCTTTTATTTTATTCGTGTGTGGGATATGTGCATCGCTGTCAAGGCCAGCATTTGTTCCCATCCCTAATTGCCCTTGACAAATGAGTGACTTGCTCGGACATTTCACAAGGCAGTTAAGAGTTAACCACATTGTTGAGGGTCTGGAGTCACATGGAGGCCAGATCACGTAAGGACAGCAGATTTCCTTCCCGAAAGGACATTAGTAAATCAGATCGGTTTTTACAACAATCGATGATAGATTCATGGCACCATGACTGAGACTAAATTTCATTTCCAGATTTTTATTGATGAATTGAAATTATTAATTGATTGAATTTTAATTCCCACCAACTGCCATGTGGGAATTGAACCCATGGCATTAGCCTGAACCTCTGGTTTTCTAGTTCAGTGACATTACCGCTATACCACTGTCACTGCCTCTCTGCCTCACTTTCCTCCCTTAAGACACTACTTAATACCTCCTGCTTTGACCAAGGAATGTAAGTTGTTGTTGTTGGGCTTTGCCAGATATGATTTGTCATTACCATATCCCTGCTGCCGTCCCGTGTATTTATTGTCCCGTGTTTTTTTCCAAGCAACGAATGTTTTTGTCCTGGGCTGTGAAGTCTAGAAATTTCCCACCAGCGACGTTAGACTGACTGGTCAGTAATTACACCGTTTGCTCCATCTCTCCTTTTTTAAACCGAGTGTAACATTTACAACCCTCCCATCTCTGGCATCAAGCCCATATCCAAGGAGGATTGGAACATTCTGTCACTGCCTCTGCTATTTTCAACATTCCTTCCCTCAGCATTCCCCACACATCCCATTCAGACAGGGTAAATGGTCTACTTTATTGTGGCACAAGAAGAGTTGGATTGAAAGGGGTTAACTGAACCTGTTTGTTCAGTGATTGTAATTAATGTCAGTCTCCATGGACCCTAATTGTGTCGTTGGAGGGTTTCCCTCTTCTATTAATACAGGACTCCTTTCAGTGTGTTATCCCATAGTGTCAACAACAGCATCATTCCGGCGCGATCAAGGATCAGCAGCCCCAGCGAGAGAGAGGATAGCCCAGAATCTGAGAACAATAGATTGGAATGTTACAACAATGGGTCAGAATCTGAGAACAATAGATTGGAATGTTACAACAATGGATCAGAATCTGAGAACAATAGATTGGAATGTTACAACAATGGGTCAGAATCTGAGAACAATAGATTGGAATGTTACAACAATGGGTCAGAATCTGAGAACAATAGATTGGAATGTTACAACAATGGGTCAGAATCTAAGAACAGTAGATTGGAATGTTACAACAATGGGTCAGAATCTAAGAACAGTAGATTGGGATGTTACTACAATGGGAAGCAGGTGTTTCTCCGATTGGCTTGGCCGAGTTACTGCAGATTATTTTTGGCTAACATTAGATGATCGGATCTATTATGCACTGAAGATGATTCAAACGATTTATTATCCCATCCTCGCTATTATTGGTGTCCCTGGTGAGTCTCTGTATCCAACGTTTAGAATTATAAACATATTTTGCAGATTTAATGTTCTTGTCATGTCAATCTTGGGAAGTCTGAAGCCATTGTCTTCAGTCACTGCCACAAACTCCATTCTCTATCCACTGTCTGCATTCCTCTCGCTGCCCAATGTCTGGGGCTGAAACAGACTGTTTGCGACCTCTGCATCCAGTTGACACTGAGCTGAGTTCATCTCCATATTCTCTCCATCACCAACCCTGCCTATCACCACCTCTGTAAATTGTCCCGTCTCCACCTCTGCCTCAGCCCATCTACCGCATAAACCCTCATCTGTGCCTTTGTTAAATCCACACTTGACTATTACAATTCTATCCTGGTCACCTTCCAATTCTATCCTGGTCACCCTCCCAGTTATTAACCTCCATAAACCACAGCCCATCCAGAAATCTGCTGCCTGTGTTCTAACTCAAGCCAAATTCCGATCACCCATCACCCCTGTGCTCACTGATCTAGATTGTCTCCCGGTCTGGCAACACCTTAATTTTAATATTCTCATTCTTGTCTTTGGATCTCTCCATGGCCTGACCACTCCAATTAGCCCTATTTCCCTCTCGATTTCACATATTCTTGTAAATCTTATGCCTTTGAAACTTTTTTAAATTCCCTTTTGAAAGTGAGTTTCTTTCCCCTCCCTAGCACCTCCAGCTGTGATTTTTACACTAATGTGCCACTGGTGCCAATGTAACAAAAACCTGGATCTATAAAAACGATGTGAATGGAACCGCCAACCACTTCTAGTGTGGCCAGCACACTCCCCCATTCTGTGTAGGGATCTAGCCTGGGTGTACTGTGCATTTGCTGTTCGTCGGAGGAGGGGTTTGGAGTATCGTCAATGTTCCTTTCTAGCAGCTAATATGTACATCTCTGAAACTTGGTCCGTGCGTGTCCACTGATCACGTGTGTTAGTCACTCACAACTTAGCATACATTCAGCAGCACCAGGAATCCCCTCTAGTATTTTTAAAAGGACCAGGCTTCCTGGTCCTGAATATTGAGGGATATTTGACATTCAAGAAGAATAGGAAGCTAGGTAAATGTGGAGGGGTGGCACTGTTAATCAAGGATAGTGTTGGGGCATTAGTTCGAGATGACCTTGGTTCAGGAGATCAAAATGTAGAATCGATTTGGGTGGAGGTGAGGAATACCAGGAGAAAGAAGTCCCTAGCAGGAGTGGTCTACAGACCTCCTAACAGTAATCACAATGTAGGACATCGTATACAAGAAGAAATATTGTTTACTTGTGATAGACGTACGGCAATAATCATGGCTGATTTTAATCTACATATAAACTGGAAAAATCAGATTGGGAACAGTAGCCCGGATGAAGAGTTCATAGAATGTTTTCGAGGTAGTTTCTTGGAGCAGCACATTCTGGAAACAACCAGAGATAAGGTTATATTAGACTTCGTATAATGTAATGTGACAGGATTAATTAATGACCTCAGAGTAAAGGCACCTCTAGGTCGCAGCGACCACATTATGACTGAATTTTACACCCAGTTTGAAAGAGAGAAGAGTGGATCTAAGATCAGTATTTTAAACGTGAATAAGGGCAACTATTTGGGCATGAAAGTTGAGCTCGCTGAAGTGAACTGGGTTACTTGTCTTGGAGATAGATAAATAGAGAAGCAGTGGTAGACATTTAAGGGGATATTTCAGGAAACTCCATAATAAGTATATTCCTACTATAAGGTGGAGGACCCACCAGCGGTTTAGTAAGAAATTACGGAAAACATCACACTTAAGGAAAAGGCAGATAATTGTGCAAAGATGAGTGGCAGTTCAGATAATTGGTCAGAATATAAAGAACAGCAGACAATGGCTAACGGGTTAATCAGGAGAAAGACATTCGAGTATGATAGGAAGCTAGCTAGAAATGTAAAAATGGATTGCAAGAGTTTCTCCGCGTATTTAAAAAGGAGAAGAGTAAGTAAAAAGAGCGTTGGTCCTCTGGACAGTGAGAATGTGGAGCTAATGGTGGATAAAAAGGTAACAGCGGATGCAATGAACAAATATTTTGTTTCTGTCTTCACTATAGTGGATACAAGAAACATTCCAGTAGTAGCTGTAAATCAGGAGGTGGAAGGAAGAGAGTAACTTGGTGAAAATACAATTGCCAGGGAAGCTTCACTGAGCAAACTTATGGAGTTGCGGGCTGAAAAGTCCCCGGGTCCTGATGGGCTTCATCCTAGAGTCTTAAAAGAGGTGGCTAATGAGGTAGTAGTCGTGTTGTTGTTAATTTTTCAAAGTTCACTAATTTTGGAAAGGTTCCATCAGACTGGAAAGTAATAAATATAACCCCTCTATTCAAGAAGAGGGGGATGCAGAAAGTAGGTAACTATAGGCCAGTTAGCTTGACATCTGTCGTGGGGAAGATGTTTGAATCGATCATTAAGGAGGCTTTCGCTGGGCACTTAGAAAAACTCAAGGTAATCGCGAATAGACAGCATTGTTTTGTGAAAGGGAAGTCATCTTTACCCAATTTATTGGAGTTATTTGAAGGAGTAACATGCGATATGGGTAAAGGGGAGCCCTTTGACATACTGGGCTTGGATTTCCAGAATGCATTAGACAAGATGCCACATAAAAGGTTATTGTGCAAAGTAGGAGCTCATGGTGTAGTGGGTAACATATTAGCTTGGATCAAAGTTTTATTGGCCGGTTGCCGAAAAGAGGGAGTATGCATGAATGGGTCCTTTTCAGATTGGCAGGATGTGACAAGTTGAGTCCATCATGGGTCTGTGCTGGGGCCTCAACATTTTACAATTTATATGAAAGACTTAGATGAGGGAAGCGATGGCATGTTAGCTAAATTTGCAGATGACTCAAAGATAGGTAGGAAAGTATGTTGTGAAGAGTACATAAGGAGGTTGTAGTCCAATATAGATAGGTTGAGTGAGTGGGGAAAAAATCTGACAGATGGAGTATAATGTGGGAAAATGTGAAGTTTTTCACTTCGGCAGGAGGACTGCAAAATTCCGAGGTGCTGATGGATCTAGGTTCTGTAGTGCATGAGTCACAAACAGTTAGTAGGTAGGTACAGCAAGTAACAAAGAAGGCTAATGGAATGCTCTCCTTTATTACAAGAGGAATTGAAAATAAAAGTCAGCATGTGATGCTTCAGTTATCCAGGGCATTGGTGAGACCACATCGCGAATACTGTCTGTAGTTTTGGTCTCCTTATTTAATGGAGGATGTGAATGCTTTGGAGGCGGTTCAGATGTGGTTTACTAGATTGATACTAGGAATGAGCAGCTTGTGTTCTGAGTAAAGGTTGGACGAACGGTCTTGTTTTCACTGGAATTTAGAATAGTGAGGGGAGATTTGACTGAAGTTTATAAGAACCTGAAAGGCCTTGACATGGTGAATGAGGAAAGGATGTTTCCTCTTGTGGGTGAGTCCAGTACTAGGGGGCACTGTTTCGAAATTAGGGGTCACCGCTTTCGGACAGAGACGAGGAGAACATTTTTCTCTAGAGGGTTGTGTGACTTTGGAATTCTCAGCCACAGAAGGTGGTGGAGACGGGGTCATTGAATATTTTTAAGGTGGAGATAGATAGATTCTTATCAGGCCAGGGAATGAAAGGTTATCAAGGTTAGATGGGAGTGTGGAATTCGAAACACAAACCGATCAGCTATGATCTGATTGAATGGCGGTGCAGACACGAGGGGCCGAATGGCCTACGTCTGCTCCTGGTTCATATGCGTGTATTTTTTTACTCAGCTCACATGTGAGGTGCTTTTGACTTGCTTCTGTTATTGCAAAGTTAGTGGAGGTGCTGTGGATGGTTTACTGGAGGTTGCGTTGTGAGCTTCTGCAGACATTCATGGAGGACAGAGGAATTGCTAACCGAACTCTGGACGAGTTATGGGGACTGTAGTTACATGACCTACAAATGGAGCAGAGGCTAGAGAGGGGAAACTCTGTAAAGTGGGAGGAGGAGGGGGCTCTGCCCTACCCACCCCGGGTTCTCCAAGAGCAAACAGAGCAGTGGTCCTAATATCGAGCCCTGGGGAACACCACTGTATACTCACCTGGAGTCTGACCAACAACCTTTCACCATTTCTCTATGTTTACTTTTCATTAGCCAATGTTATATCCACAATATAACTGTCCCTTTAATCCATAGGGTTCAGTTTTCCTAACCTGTCTATTGAATGACATTTGATCAACCACCTTTTGAACATCCATATATATAACTTCGATCACACCACCCTCATCAGCCCTCTCCATTGTTTTATCAAAGAACTCCATCAAGTTTACCTCACCACCACCTGTCTCCACTCCTCCACTGCTGTTAAATTATCAGACTGCTTATGCAACATCCAGTACTGGATGAGCAGACATTTCCTCCAATAAAATATTGGGAAGACTGAAACCATTGGGCTGGACTCTGTTGGGCTCCTGATGTAGGTCTCCATGGAGCCACACATCGGGATTGCTGGGCCTGATCTTTCCAGCTGTGCAGAGGCTCGTGGCTCCCTCCCCCCTCCCCCCCAACCGCTCGGCAGCGGTACCCTCCTTTAAATATTTCAATAAACTTAATGTATACATTTCAGTCCAATTCCCTGTGATCTTACTGACAGCCCGGGATCTTCCATGCAGCGGCTGACACTCACACACCTTCATAATAAAAGCAAAATACTGCAGTTGCTGGAAATCTGAAATAAAATCCAGAAATGCTGGAACCACTCAGCAGGTCTGGCAGCATCTGTGGAAAGAGAGGCAGAGTTAACGTTTCGGGTCAGTGACCCTTCTTCTCACACACCGTCGCTCTCCCGTCCAGGGAAAGCCAACGCCACAGAGGTGGGGAAGGGGGGAAAGTAGGATTTTTAGAGTACTGATGGGGTGGGGGGTGGTGGCAAGTGCTTGTGGCGGGCGTGGTCAACTCTGCATTAATAGTGTAGGGGAAGAAGGGGCAAACTCTACACTTTGGACAATTGTTGGGTTGAGAGGGGACTCGGCAGTTTAAGTCTTTGGAGGGGCTGGTGGGAAGGTAACTATACAATGTAAGTTTTTTGAGGGAAATGGGCAACATTTTATTTGCAGTGCACTGGCGGGGGTGTGTGTACGGGGTTAAATTTTGCACTTTTTGTGGCAGGTCTGGTTGCCCTTTAAAAATGGCACCAGTGTCTGTACAGCGACAGCTGACAGCACTACTGTTGTCGCTGAGGCCGTCCCTGTTACGTGATTGGGGGTGGAGTGGGCGGCCCGTTCACTGTATTAAAATGAGACGTCGCCTGCTACATCACAGTGGCACAGCAGACACAGACTGCACATATGGGCCACCAATGTTTCGCACTCCGCTGGGGAGAATAAAATTCAGCCCCTTGTTTTTGCTTCCCGCTCCAATCTCCCTTCCCTAGCTAGCAATTCCTTCCTTCTTTCTAGTAACTGTCTGAGATTACTATAGTCTGTTCACAACCTTGGTGTCACATTGGACCACAAAATAGGCTTCTAACCTCATACTGGTGCCATCACCACAATCGCCTATTTCCATCTCTGTAACATCACCTGACTAAATCCCTGCCTCAGCTCATCTGCTGCTGAAACCCTCATTCAAGAAAAGAGGCGCTGCTGGATCTGGTACTTGGGAATGAGGTGGGCCAAGTGGATCAAGTACCAGTAGGGAAGCACTTAAAGGACAGTGGTCATTACATCATAAGGTTCAGGCTGACTACATAAAAGGACAAAGGGTAAGAATAATTAACTGAGGGAAGGCCAACTTCAGCGGGGTAAGAATGCAGCTGGGGAAAATAAATTGGAGTCAACGATTGGCAGGAAAACAATAGCTGAACAATGGGCTACCTTCAAAGAAGAGATAGTTTGGGCTCAGTCAAGGTATATTCCTTCGAAGGGGAAAGGTAGTGTAAACAAATCCAGAGCTCCCTGAATTACAAAAGAGGTGAGTGACGTAGAGATTAAGATGAAGAAGAAAAAGTGTGCTTATGACAGACGCCAGGTAGGCAATCCTACTGAGAACCAGGCAGAGCGGAAGCATAAAAGCAAGTAAGAGAAGTAAAATAGAATATGAGAAGAGTCTGGCGGCTAGCATTAAATGGAGTTCTGAAGTTTTCTATAGACGTATAAACAGGTAGCAAAAGGAGGAGTTGCACCAATTAGGGGCCACACAGAGGATTTGCACATGCATACAGAGGGCATAGTTGAAGTATTAAATAAATACGTTGCATCTGTCTTTACCAAGTGTAACAAAAGTGATTCTTTTTTGGTAAAAAAAAGGAATATTTCTAAAGGCATTTATGGTTCAGCTGAATAAATGTTAGACCTTTTTTTTGTTAAAAATTGAACCACCAAGAGGTCACTGAGAGGGAGCTGGACTGGCAACAGAGTTACTGGTTATCAGAAGGCTCGGGTTCGAGATGAAGCCCAAACCCTGGTAGCGGGCAGAAAAGTGATACGTTCTCCTTTGATTAGACAATCCCCGTCGTCGCAGAGAACACCTGGGATGGGCAGAAAAACTGACAAGCTTTCTGCTTGTCGGTCAGTGTGTGTGGTTTTACCTTCTGGAAGGAGATAACGTCAAGTCTGAAGAAAAAGTCAAGAAAGCAGAGAAGACCACAACCCAGCTCATTTTCCAGAAATTCCAGAACAGACCTTGTGAAGTCCGCGGAGTTGAGTCATCTTGTTTCCTGTTTGAAGAAAGCCTGCTAAAAATAATTCTCAATGCCGCCTGAAGAGAACTGTTGTCTGGTAGCCTGGATGTGTGTGCTCAGAAGTTAGACTGCATGCTGGTTTGGAACAACATATCTCATCTGCTGTTTCCTTCAAAATGGGCAACTAGTTAACCCAAATGCTTTTTGTTTGTAACAGAGCTCTGATCGAAAAATCTTTTTTTTTAGATCTTGTTTTCGGTTAACCAGTGTATATGTCTGTGTTTGAGTTTTAAGGGACTAAGATTAAAAAAAAGTAGCTTTAAAATTTGGTTCAGGTTAAAAGGGACTTTGAACTTTGGTTAAGGTGGGAAGGGGAAGTTAAAAATTAATTGTTGGATTTTTAAAAATTTGATCTGTGTGATATTGTTTTACTTCATTTCTAGTTGCGACTTTTTTATTCGATCCTGGGATACAGGCATCACTGGCTAGGCCAGCATTTATTACCCATCTCTCCATAACCCTTGAGAAGGTGGTGGTGAACTGCCTTCTTGAATCGCTGCAGTCCATGGGAGGTAGGTTCACTCACAATTGTGTTCGGGATGGACTTCCAGGATTTTGACCCAGCGACAGTGAAGGAATGGCGATATAGTTCCAAGTCAGAATGGTGTATGACATGGAGGGGAACTTGCAGGTGGTGATGTTCCCATGCATTTGATCCCCTTGTCCAAGATGGTAGAGGTCGCGGGTTTGGAAGGTGCTTTCTAAGGTGCCTTGGTGCATTGCTGCAGTGCATCTTGTAGGCGGTACACACTGCTGCCACTGTGCATCGGTGGTGGAGGGAGTCAATGTTTGTGGATGATGTGCCAATCAAATAAGCTGCTTTGTTCTGGATGATGTCGAGCTTGTTGAGTTTTGTTGGAGCTGCAGCCATCCAGGCGAGTGCAGAGTACTCCATCACACTCTTGACTTGTGCCTTATAGATGGTGGATAGGCTTTGGGGAGTCAGGAGGTGAGTTACTCGCTGCAGGATTCCTGGTCTTACACCTGCTTCATTTATGATAAACTGTTAATTGTTTAGTTCAGTAAAGTGTGTTCTATTGTGATGAGAATAGTGTATCTGATGGACTGTTTCAGCAAGTGGGAAAATGAGAAAAAAATGTTGTGACCTGTGGAGAAGCTGGACTGAATGAACAGTGCACACCTCTCGCCTCGGGTCATAACACAAGGAAGAAGGTACAACACAGGCAATGGCGAAAGAGCAGGTAATTCAGAAACAAGAAGGGTTTAAAATTGATAAAGTGGACATATTAGATAGGCTGTCTAGAGGTAAAGTGAATAAAGCACCAGGGCCAATGAGGTGTATCCAAGGATTATGAGGGAAGTGAGGGTGGAAATCGCAGAGGCACTGGCCATAAATTCTCAATCTTCCTTAGACTAGGGGTGATGCTGGAGGACTGGAGAATTGCAAATATTACATCCTTGTTCAAAAATGGGTTTAAAGATAATCCCAAGAACTCCAGGCCAGTTAATTTAACTGCAGTGGTGGGGAAACTTCTAGTAATAATAATTCGGGACAAATTAATAGTCACATGGACAAATTCGGGTTAAGAAAGGAAAACAGCATGGATTCCTGAAGGGCAAATACTATTTAACTAACAGCCTGGAGATTTTGAGAAGGTAACAGAGAGGGTTGATGAGGGCAATGCTATTGATGTGGTGTATTGTATTTACAAAAGGCATTTGATACTGTGCCACATAACAGACTTGTGAGAAAACTTATAGTTTATGAATGAAAAGGGACGGTAACAACATGGATACGGCTTTGGCTGAGTGGCAGGAAAGAAAGAATTGTAGTTTGTGGATGTTTTTTGGGGGCTGGAGGAAAGGCTGGAGGTCCCCAGGGATCAGTGTTGGTACCCTTGATTTTCCTGATATATATTACAAGAGCGATGTCTCAATTCATTCCATCTTCGCTGCCTCCGGAGAATCCTTGGCATCAGGTGGCAGGACCATATCTCCAACGTGGAAGTCCTCGAGGCGCCCAATATCCCCATCATATACACCCTACTGAGTCAGCAGCGCTTGAAATGGCTTGGCCATGTGAGCCACATGGAAGATGGTAGGATCCCCAATGACGCATTGTACAGCGAGCTTGTCACTGGTATCAGACCCACTGGCCATCAGTGTCGCTGCTTTAAAGACATCTGCAAACGCGAAATGAAGTCCTGTGACATTGACCACAAGTTGTGGGAGTCAATTGCCAGTGATCTCTAGAGCTAGCAGATTGCCATAAAGGCGGGTCTGAAGAATGGCGAGTCGAAGAGAGTTAACAGTTGGCAGGAAAAAAGACAGAAGCACAAGGAGAGAGCCAACCATGAAATATCCTCGACAACCAATTTTATCTGCAGCGCCTGTGGAAGAGCCAATTCACTCTAGAATTGGCCTTTATAGCCACTCCAGGCGCGGCTCCACAAACCACTGACCACCTCCAGGTGCTTACACATTTTCTCCCGAGACAACGAGGCCAAAGAAGGTAACTGACCAAGACCATGGTGTTCAGGGCACAATTTTAGAGTTTGCAGATGATACGAAACGTGGAAGCATTGTGAACTGTGAGGAGGATGGTGTTGAATTTCAAAAGTACTTAGACAACTTGGTGGAATGGGCAGGCAGGTGGTAGATGAATTTCAATGCAGAGAAATATGAAGTGATTCATTTTGGTAGGAAGAATATTGAGATAATGTAAAATAAAGGGCACCATTCTAAAGGAGGTGTAGGAACAGAGATACCGAGGTGCATATGTGCATAAGTCATTGATGTTGGCAGGAGAGGTTGAGAGAGCATTTAATAAAGCATACAGTATCCTGGGCTTTATTAACAGGGACATTCAGTACAAGAGCAAGGAAGTTATGTTGAACTTATATAAAACACTGATTCAGCCTCAGCTGAAGTATTCTGTCCAATTCTGGGCACCACACTTCAGGAAGATTGTGAGGGCATTGGAGAGAGTACAGAAAAGATCCATGAGAATGCTTCCAGGCATGAGGAATTTCAGTTATGAAGATAGACAGGAGAAGTTAGGATCATTTTCCTTGGAGAAGAGAAGACTGAGAGGTGAGTTGATTTGATAGAGTTGTTCAAAACCATGAGGGGTCTGGACAGAGGAGAAAGAGATAAACTGTTTCCACTCGTGAAAAGAATCGAGAACGAGAGGGCACAGATTGAAATTAATGGGGAAGAGAGGCAGAAGTGACATGAGGCAATATTTTCTCACGCAAGGAATGGCTAAGGACTGGAATGTACTGCCTGAGAATGTGATGGAGACAGGTTCAATTGAAGCATTCAAAATGCAATCAGACTGTTATCTGAAAAGGAAGAATGTGCAGGGTTATGGGGAGAAGGCGGGGAATGGCACGAGGGTAATTGCTCTTTCGGAGAGCCGGTGTGTACATGATACACTGAAAAGCCTCTTTCTGTGCTGTAATAATTATGTGATTCCCTGATTCATGCCTTTGTTACCTCTGTGCATAACTATTCCAACTCACTCCTGGCTGATCTCACACATTCTACTCTCTGTAAACTTGATGTCATCCAAAACTCTGCTGCCCATGTCCTAGCTCACACCAAGTTTTCTTCCTCTATCACTGACCGACATGGCTCCCAGTCAAGCAATGTCTTGATTTTAAAATTCTCATCCTCGTTTTCAATACCTCCATGGAACAAAGAACAAAGATAATTACAGCACAGGAACAGGCCCTTCGGCCCTCCAAGCCTGCGCCGATCCAGATCCTCTATCTAAACATGTCACCTATTTTCTAAGGGTCTGTATCTCTTTGCTTCCTGCCCATTCATGTATCTGTCTAGAAACATCTTAAAAGACCCTATCGTGACCGCGTCTACCACCTCCGCTGGCAACGCATTCCAGGCACCCACCACCCTCTGCGTAAAGAACTTTCCACGCATATCCCCCCTAAACTTTTCCCCTCTCACTTTGAACTCGTGAACCCTAGTAATTGAATCCCCCACTCTGGGAAAAAGCTTCTTGCTATCCACCCTGTCTCTCCCTCGCATGATTCTGTACACCTCAATCAGGTCCCCCTCAACCTCCGTCTTTCCAATGAAAATAATCCTAATCTACTCAACCTCTCTTCAAAGCCAGCGCCCTCCATACCAGGCAACATCCTGGTGAACCTCCTCTGCACCCTCTCCAAAGCATCTACATCCTTTTGGTAATGTGGCGACCAGAACTGCACGCAGTATTCCAAATGTGGCCGAACCAAAGTCTTATACAACTGTAACATGACCTGCCAACCCTTGTACTCAATACCCCGTCCGATGAAGAAAAGCATGCCATATGCCTTCTTGACCACTCTATTGACCTGCGTTGTCACCTTCAGGGAACAATGGACCTGAACACCCAAATCTCGCTGTACATCAATTTTCCCCAGGACTTTTCCATTTACTGTATAGTTCACTCTTGAATTGGATCTTCCAAAATGCATCACCTCGCATTAGCCCTGATTGAACTCCATCTGCCATTTCTCTGCCCAACTCTCCAATCTATTTACATTCTGCTGTATTCTCTGACAGTCCCCTTTACTATCTGCTACTCCTCCAATCTTAGTGTCGTCTGCAAACTTGCTAATCAGACCACCTATACTTTCCTCCAAATCAGTTATGTATATCACAAACAACAGTGGTCCCAGCACGGATCCCTGTGGAACACCACTGGTCACACGTCTCCATTTTGAGAAACTCCCTTCCACTGCTACTCTGTCTCCTGTTGCCCAGCCAGTTCTTTATCTATCGAGCTAGTACACCCTGGACCCCATGCGCCTTCACTTGCTCCATCAGCCTACCATGGGGAACCTTATCAAACGCCTTACTGAAGTCCATGTATACGATATCTACAGCCCTTCCCTCATCAATCAACTTTGTCACTTCCTCAAAGAATTCTATTAAGTTGGTAAGACATGACCTTCCCTGCACAAAACCATGTTGCCTATCACTGATAAGCCCATTTTCTTCCAAATGGGAATAGATCCTGTCCCTCAGTATCTTCTCCAGCAGCTTCCCTGCCACTGACGTCAGGCTCACCGGTCTATAATTACCTGGATTATCCCTGCTACCCTTCTTAAACAAGGGGGCAACATTAGCAATTCTCCAGTCCTCCGGGACCTCACCCGTGTTTAAGGATGCTGCAAAGATATCTGTTAAGGCCCCAGCTATTTCCTCTCTCGCTTCCCTCAGTAACCTGGGATGGATCCCATCCGGACCTGGCGACTTGTCCACCTTAATGCCTTTTAGAATACCCAACACTTCCTCCCTCCTTATGCCGACTTGACCTAGAGTAATCAAACATCTGTCCCTAACCTCAACATCCGTCATGTCCCTCTCCTCGGTGAATACCGATGCAAAGTACTCATTTAGAATCTCACCCATTTTCTCTGACTCCACGCATAACATTCCTCCTTTTTCCTTGAGTTCTCTAGTTACCCTCTTGCTCCTTATATATGCTCCCTCTCTCTGTAATATCCTCCAGCTCCACAATCCGCCAAGATATCTGTGCATCTCTAATTCTGGCCTCTTGTGCATCCCTGATTTTCATCACTCCACCACTATTATCTGCACCTTTCGCTAATGAGGCTCCAAGTTCTAGAATACCCTCCCTTCACCTCTCCGCTTCTCCACCTCGCTTTCATCCTTTAACACGCCCGTTAAAACCTACTTCTTTGACCAAGCTTTAAACTAGTATCTCATTTTCGGGAAGCACCTTGGGACATTTCATTATGTTAAAGGCGCTATATAAATATAAATTGTTGTTGAAGTTTGCCAAACATGATTTGTTATTACCAGACCCCTGCTGCTTCTTGTTTGTTATCGTATGTTTTTCAAAGAAACGAATATATTTCTCCTGGGTTGTGACCCCATGAAATTTCTCCAGTCGTGATGCATGTCTGACTGCTCAGTAATTACAGGGTTTACTCTATCTCTCCTTTTCTAAACAGGGTGTAACAATTACAGTGCTCCAGTCCTCTGTCATCGCTCCCATATCCAAGGAGGATTGAAAGATTCTGGCCAGTGCCTCTACTATTTTCACCATTCCTTCCCTCAGTAACCCTCACGCATCCTGTCCAGAGTAAATTTTCTGCTTTATTGTGGTATGAAAGGTGTCGGAATGAAAGAGGTTAACGGAATCTATTTGCTCAGTGACTGTAATTAATGTCAGTCTCTATGGAACCTAATTATTTCACTGGAGGTGCTCCATCTTCTAATAGTAAGGGACTCTTTTCAATGTGTTTTCACATAGTGTGAGTGGGAGCATCATCCCTGACACTAATAGGGACCAGCGTCTCCAGAGAGAGGGGGAGGATAGATCAGAATCTGAGGACAATAGATTGGAATCTGACAATAATGGGTCAGAATCTGAGAACAATAGATTGTAATGTTACAAAAATGGGCAGGGGGTTATCCTGGGATCTTGACACTCTTTCTGCATATTATGATCGGCTACCATTAGCATCTCGCATCAATTACGCAGTGAACATTATTCAATACATTTACTATCTCATCCTCACTATCGTTGGTGTTCCTGGTAAGTCTCTATATCCAGCTCTTCATTCTCTAAACCATGTTAAACTGCATTACTGTACTTCTCATTTACTCTGCCCTTGCTGATTTTGGTATCCCTCCAGCTATTATCTTTATATAACCATTGCTATCCGCATTATGGTTTGTGTAATTTAATCTCTCATCTTTGCTTCTGTTGTTGCCCCGGTAAGACTCTAGTTCCAGCCATGAGATATGTAAACCTTGCTTCACTGAAATACTGATTTGGAATGTATTTATTTTTTTGAAGACTGAAGCTAGTGTCATTGGTCTCCATAAGAAACTTCATACCCTATTTGTGAACCACTTACCTTTCACTGGCCAGTGTCTGAGACTGAACAAGACAGTCTACAACCTCTGTAGTAATTTAAACCTGAGCTGATTTCACCTCCATATTCTCTCCATCAACAAACATGCCTACTACCACCTCTGCAATAACTGCCATCTCCACCTCGGCCTCAGCCCATCTGCTGCATAAACTCTCATCTGTGCCTTTGTTAAATCTACACGTGACTATTCCAGTTCTATCATGGTCACCTTCCCAGTTATAAACCTCCATAAACCACAACCCAGCCTGCGGCGCTTTCTCAGTGAACATCAACGTCAGCTCGAGGAACAACACCTCATTGTCGGATTAGGCATTCTGCAGACTTCCAGACTGAACATTGAGTTCAATAATTTCAGATCAAGACTGGCTCTTTTAATTATTTTGCTTTATCATTTTTTTTTGCCATGTCCTGGCCTTAAACTGGATTTTTTTATGTTGCTGCTTTTGGCTTGGGCTGTTCATTATTTTGTCATTTAACACCTTCGCTGCACTAACGCTTTGTCTTTCACCACACCACAAGCACACTCTCTTTGCCTTTGCCCCATGACCTCCTTGTCAGTTAATCTCTATGACCCTCTGTCCTTTCAACACCTCTTTTTTCTCTTTTGCCCCACCCTTGCTTTATTTCCTTAAAACCTGACCTTTCTAACCTTTGCCAATTCTGATGAAAGGTCACAGGCCTGAAGCGTTAACTCTGCTTCACTCTCCACAGATGCTTCCAGACCTGCTGAGTCTTTCCAGCACTTTTTGTTTTCATTTAAGACTTGTAGTGGAGTTCCCCAGGGATCAATGTTGGGATCGTTTCTCTTCCTGACAAATATTAATGACATGGACCTTGGTGCACAGGGCACAATTTCAAAGTTTTCAGATGATGCAAAACTTGGAAGCATTGTGAACTGTGAGGAGGATAGTGTAGAAATTCAAACGGACATAGACAAGTTGATGAAATGGACAGACAGGTGGCAGATGAAGTTCAATGTGGAGAAATGTGATGTGATTCATTTCGATAGGAAGAACATGGAGAGGCAATATAGAATAAATTGTACAACACTAAAGGGTGTGCAGGAGCACAGGACCTGGGTGTATATATGCATGGGTCATTGAAGTTGGCAGGAGAGGTTGAGAGCACTTAATAAACCAGACAGTATCCTGCGCTTTATTCACAGCAGCATGGAATGCAAAAGCAAAGAGGTTATTTTGAACTTGTATGAGACACTAGTTTGGCCTCAGTGGCAGTATTACGTCTAGTTCTGGGCACCACACTTTAGGTAACGTGAAGACATTGGGGAGTGTACATAAACATTCACAAGAATGGTTCCAGAGATGAAGAATATCAGTTATGAAGAGAGACTGGAGAACTGGGAACATTTTCCTTAGAGAAGAGAAGGCTGAGAGGAGATTAGAAAAAAAGGTATTCACAATTATGAGGTGTCTGGACAGAGTGGATAGGGAAAAACTGTCCCCACTCCTGAAAGGTTCGAAAACGAGAGGGCAAAGAATAAAAGTTATTGGTAAAAGAAGCAGAAGTAACATGAAGAAAACTTTTTCACACAGCGAGTGCTTAAGGTTTGGAATGCACTGCCTGAGAGTGTGGTGGAGGCAGATTCAATCGAGGCATTCAGGAGGAAATTGGATAGCTGTCTGAAAAGGAAAATTGTACTGAGTTACAGGGAGAAGACAGGGAAGCGGTACTAGATGAATTGCTCTTTTGGACAGCCAGTGCAGACACGATGGACTGAATGGCCGCCTGTAACAATTCTGTGATTCTGTGACAGTTGACCACAAAATGAGCTTCCACCGTTATATTCGTGCCATCACTATCACCACCTATTTCCACTTCAATAACATCGCCTTATTTCACCCCTGTCTTAACTCATCCGCTGCTGAAGCTCTCAGTCATGCTTTCATTACCTGCAGACTGGACTATTCGAACTCATTCTCCCACATTCTACTATCTGTAACCTTGAGGTCATCTAAAACTCTGCTGCCTGTGCCTTAACTCACAGAAAGTCTCATTCCCCGATCACTGACCGACATCAGCTCACAGTCAAGCAATGTCTTGATTTTAAAATTCTCATTCTTGTTTTCCAATCCCTCCATTGCCTCACCCCTCACTAACTCTGTAATCCCCTCCAGCCCCACAAACCTCTGAGATATCTCTGCTCCTCTAATTCTGGCCTCTTGTGCATCCCTGATTTTAATTACTCCACCTTCAGTTGCCTCGGCCCAAAGCTCTGGAATACACGCCCTACACAGCTCCATCTCTCCATCTCTCCACCTCGCTTTTATCCTTTAAGACACTCCTTTAAAACTTGCCTCTTTGACCAAACATTTGGTCACCTAACCTAATATCTCCCTTGGTGGTTCAGTGTTATACTTTGTTTCATAATGCTGCTGTGAAGTACCTTGGGATAAGTTCTTGCTGAACTTTGCCAGACATGAATTGTCATTAGCATATCCATGTGGTTTGAAATTTATTATGCTATGCTTTTCCAAGCAAATAATATTTCTGTCCTGGGTTGTGAAATTTCACCACCACTGACGTCAGATTGACTGGACAGTACAGGGTTTACCACATCTCACCTTTTTGTAAACTAGGTGTATAATTTGCAGTCCTCCAGTGCTCTGTCATCACTCCTATATCCAGAGAGAACTGATAGATTCTGTGCAGTGCTTCTTCCATTTGCACCATTCCTTCTCTCACCAACCCTCAGAATTCCCATCCAGACCGGGTAAATGTTCTACTTTATTGTGATACAAAAATTGTTGGATTGAAAGGGGTTAACTGAACCTGTTTGTTCAGTGACTGCAATTAATGTCAGGCTCCATGGACCTTAATTGTGTCACAGGAAGATTTCCCTCTTCTATTAATAAGGAGCTCCGTTCAATGTGTTATCACATAGTGCCAGTGGGAGTATCACATCACTCCCGGCACTAACAGGGTTCAGCGGCTCTGGAGAGAGGGAGAGGAAAGATCAGAATCAGAGAACAATAGATTGGAATGTTACAACAATGAACAGGAGTTTCATCTGGGAGTTTAACTTTCTTTCTGCAGATTATGATCAGTTCTCATTAAACAGTCGGATCTATTACTCACTGAGGAATATTCAATACATTTACTACCCCTTCCTGGCTATTATTCGTGTCCCTAGTAAGTCTCTGTATCTAGCTATTAATTCTATAAACCATGTTTAACTGCATTACCATTCTTGTCATTTCCTCTGCCCTCCTTGCTGCTGTTGTTATTCCTGGCAAATTTCAGTCTCCAGATATTAGCTCAATAAACCATTGCTATGTGCATTATAGTGCTTGTAATTTACTCTCCCATCTTTGCTGTCTCTGGTAAGTCTCTATTTCCCGCTATGAGATCTGTAAAATTTGTTTCACTGAAATAATGTTCATGCTATTTAAATTTGGGAAGAGTGCAGTTGTCATTGGTCTCTATAAGAAATTCCATCCACTATCCATGAACCATGATCTCCTCATCGCCAAATATCTGAGGCTGAACCAGACAGTTTGCAACCTCTGTCTTCTATTTAAATCTGAGCTGAGTTCATCTCCATATTCTCACCAACCCTGCCTACTATCACCTCTGTACTAACACACATCTCCACCTCTGCCTCAGCCTATCTGCTGCAGAAACATTCATCTGTGCCTTTGTTAAATATACACTTGACTATTCCAATTCTATCCTGGTCACACTCCCATTTATAAACCTCTATAAACCACAGCCCATCCAGAACTCTGCTACCTGTATTCTAACTCACACCAATCCCAATCACCCATCACCCTTGTGCTCACTGATTTACATTGACTCCCAGTCTGGCAGCACCTTAATTTTATTATTCTCATTCATGTGTTTGAATCCCTCCATGGCCTCACCCTTCCAGTTAGTCCCATTCCCCTGACTGTTCCCATATTCCTTTTGGCCTTCTAGTATTTTCTTCAATTAGCTTTAAAAATAAACTTCACCCCCTCTTTATTCTACCACTGACCACGATTTTCAGCTCCACAGCGCCACAGGGCCCAACGTCATGGATGCTTGGATCCATAAAATGGTATGAGCTGAGCTGCCGGTCACTTGCAGTGCTCCATGCTGGACAGGGATTTAGTGCTGGACAGGGATTTAGCCCGGGTTTATCAAGCATGTGCTGGTAGTGTGAGGAAGGATCTGAATATGGTGCCACTCAGCCATTGCAGCAGCTTTGATATATGTCTTTGAAACTTGGCCTGTGCATGTCCACTGACCACCTGTGTAAGTCATTCTCAGCTGAACATATATTCAGCAGCACGAGGAGCCCCTCTAGTGTTATTTAAAAGGACCAGACATCCAACTTACAGGTGAGGGGCTTTTGACTTACTTTTGCTATTGTAAATTTAGTGGAGGTGCTGTGGATGGTTTTCTGGAGGTTGTGTTGTGAGCTGCTGCAGACATTCAGGGAGGACAGAGGATTTGGTGACCCAACTCTGGACGAGGTATGGGGACTGTAGTTGCAGTATCTCTGGGTCTGTAACATGACCAACAAATGGAGCAGAGGATGTTGAGAGGGGGCGCTCTCTAAAGAGGGAGGAGGAAGGGGCTTTACCCTACCCACCCTGGGTTTTCCAAGAGCACTTCCCCTACCTTACCTTCACCAGGAGCAGTGTGTGAGGTGACTCTGATTCAAAAAGGAGTTAGTCACAGAGCGGTGTCACCTCCTGCAACACATGGAGCCTCACACCAGAGTGAGGACGGAGCTGTCAGTGGACGTTAAGATCACAGTTTCATTGAAACTCTATGTATTTGGATATTTCCAGGCAGGAGCAGGAGACATATCCAGTATAGATTAGTAGAGATTGATGGAGTCACAGCGTCATTTACGATACATAAGGAGGCCATTCGCCCATCATTTCCGGTTCTATGTGGAACAATCCAGTCAGTCTCAATCCCCTGCTCAATCCCCATAGCCCTGCAAGTGCATTTGCTTCAGGTTCCACCCAGTTTCCTTTTGAAGTCATTGATTGTCTCGGCTTCCACCACTCTCATGGGCAGTGAGTTCCAGATCGTTACCATCCACTGTGTTAAAAAGTTCTTCCTCATATTCCACCTGCATCTCTTATCCAAAATGTTCCATTTGTGACCCCTAGTCCGTGTTTCATCACGGGAACAGCTTTTCCTTCAATATCTTATCTAAGCTTATAATAATCGTGTACACCTCTATCAAGTCTATCTCAATCCCCATTGCTCCAGGGACAACAAATCCAGCTTCTCCAAACTGACCTTGTAACTAAACCCCCTATCCCTGAAACCATTCTGGTAAATCTCCACTGCCCTCTCTCAAGGACCTTTACATCCTTCCTAAAGTGTGCTGATTAGAACTGGACAGAGCTCTCCAGTTCGAGTCTAACCAAAGCATTACAAAGTTTCAGCGTAGCATCTATAACAGCATACCTGGCACAAAAGAAAAAAAAAGGGAAAGGTAGCCAAATTATGGCTTGCAAGGGAAATTAGAGATAACATTAGATCCAAGAAGAGGCACACAAATTCTCCAGGGAAAAAAAATACAACAGACCTGAGGATTGGGAGCAGTTTTGAATTCAGCAAAGGAGGACATAGGGATTGATTAAGAAGCAGCAAATAGAGTAAGAGAGTAAGCTTGTGTGGGCATAAAAACTGACTGTAAAAGTTTCTATAGGTATGTGAAGAGAAAACAATTGGTGAAGACAAATGTAGGTCCCTTACACTCAGAAGCAGGGGAATTTATTATGCGGAACAAAGAAATGGCTGACCATCTAAGTGCATACTTTGATTCTGTCTTCACAAAGGAGGACACAAATATCATACCAGCAATGTTGGGGAACACAGGGTTTAGTGAGAGATAGGAAGTTAAATACATCAGTATTAGTAGAGAAATGGTGTTGGGCCTGATAATCTTAATCCAAGAATAATTCAGGAAGTGACCCTAGAAATAGTGGATGCACTGCTGGACATCTTCCTAGATTCCATGGACTCTGGAACAGTTCCTACAGATTGGACGGTAGCTCATGTAACTCCACTATTTAAAAAGGGATATATAGAGAAAACAGAGAATTATAGACCAATGAGCCTGACATCGAAAGTGGGGAAAATCCTGGAGCCATTATCAGAGATTTTATCGCAGAGCACTTGGAGAACAGTGGTAAAATCGGACAAAGTCATCATGAATTTACGAAAATGAAATCATGCTTGTCAAATCTACTGGAATTCTTCGATGATGTAACTAGTAGAGTTGATGAGGGGGAGCCAGTGGATATGGTTTATTTGGACATTCAGAAGGCTTTTGACAAAGTACCATATAAGAGATTAGAGTGTAAAATTAAAGCAGATGGGATTGGGGGCAGTTTATTGTGATGGATAGAAAATTGGTTGCCAGACAGGAAACAAAGAGTGGGAACAAACGGGTCTTTTTCTGAATGGCAGAACGTGAACAGTGGGTACCACAGGGATCGGTGCTAGGACTCCAGCTACGCACAATATATATTAATGATTTAGATGAGGGATTTAAATGTAATATCTCGACATTTTCAGATGACATAAAATTGGGTGGGAGGGTGAGTTGTCAGGAGGATGCATAGAGGCGTCAGTGTGATTTGGGCAAGTTGAGTGAGTGGGCAAATGCATGGAAGATGCAATATAATTGTGGGCAAATGTGAGGTTATCCACTTTGGTAGCAAAATCAGGAAGGCAGATTATTATCAGAACTGGTATAAACTGAGAGAAGGGAATTATTGATGTTCTAGTACACGAGTTGCTGAAGGTAAACATGCGGGTGCAACAGGCGGTAAAAAGGCAAATGGTACGCTGGCCTTTATAACGAGAGGATTCGTGTACAGGAGCAGGGATGTCTTGCTGCAATTATACAGAGCCTTGGTGAGGTCACATCTGGAATATTGTGTTCAGTTCTGGTCTCCATATATGAGGAAGAAGGTTCTTGCACCCTCTCTAAAGCTTCCACATCCTTTTGTGTGGTACTTCATCAAACGCTTTCTTAAAATCCACGTAGACCATCCACCACATTCTTTTCATCAACCTGCTCTGTTACTTCATCAAAATAAATTCAATTAGTTCATGAAAGCATGATCTGCTTTTTAAAAATCCGTGTGGACAACCCTTAATTAACTCAAACATCTCCTAGTGTGTGTTGATTTTTTTCCCGCTGATTTAGTTTCTAAAACCTTCCTCATCACTGATGTTAAACTAACTGACCAGTAGTTACGAGGCCTGTGTGTTGTCCATTCCCATTGATAATTCTGGGAGGTGAGGGTGACCATCTACGTCATCGTTTTTTCGCTCAGCAGGGAGAAGCAGAATGAGAGATCCCGTGGCTTTGTCAGGATAGCGGGAATCCTGATGGTGGAGGTGTCTCTGCGGGGGCCCCATGTCAATGGGGAGAAGTACAGGAACTGAAAGAACTCTCACTCCATTAATGTACAGTTGGTGTGTGAGCATGCCCAGTACATCATGTTGGTGAATGTTGACTACCCTGTCAGCAGCCACCATACCTTCATTCTGAAGCAGTCAGCCATTCTCAACACTTAGGGCTTCCATACAGAACCAGAATGTGGCTCCTCGGAGGCAAAGAAAAAAACCGTCTAGACACAGCTCATGTTTCTACATCCCCAAACTACCTACCACCGCCAGACAACCTCCCACAATTAACATGTGTATAATGTGAGCAATGGAGTCACCAGGAACATGGTGGGACAGACCATCGGTGTGATGAAGCAATGCTTCCAATGTCTGAACCGCTCGGGGAGAGCCCTTCAGTACACACTGAAGCAGGTGTCCAAGTTCATGGTGTTCTGCTGCACCCTTCATATCATCACCATCATGAGGACACAGGCATTGGCACCAGGAATCCGGAGGACACCTCAGGAGGAGGAGGAGGACGCAGGGAGGATATTTCCTGGACGCCTTCGAACTAGACAAGCTGTCGGAGAGTCCGTGCTAAGATTTTGTTTCCCATAGGACAACTTCCCTTTCCCACCATGGATCCCCCATTCTCCACCATTTCACCCATCTGAGACGCCCCATCACAGTGTCCCCTTGCTCACCATCCTGTAATAAAAACCACCAACATAAACCTTTTCAGTAACATCTTTATCCAACAACACATCCAATTATACAAAAGGAAAATGGAACTATTCACCCTTGTATATTCCCTTAGTCTCTGTCTTGTGCGTTCCCTCGACTTGCCTCGTGCTCCCCAGTGTTTCCCTAGTGACTGCAGCATGGCTGGTGGAAGACTGCTGACTTTCATTCGGGGAGACTGCAGATGACCTTTCAGGACGTCCTCGAGCAGCTCTGGGCCTTGAGTGCTTCGATTCAAACTGTACCACCTCGACATAGGCAGCAGCCCAGTAATTTTCTGATCTGAGTCCTGTGTATTATAACACGTTTGTGACCTCGCTGTCCGGGAGCTGCCACATGCACTATCCTTTCCCCCTGCCCTGGCTGCAGTTCGTGCGTGTTCGATGAATCAGCATGTGCAGATTCCGACTCTATACCAGCCTCTAAGGCACACACAGTGGATGTATTTGAGCTGGAGGCTGTCAGTATCAGACTAAGTGATGGGGCTTCACCATCAGTCCTGTGCTGATGCTCTCTCTCTGTCTCCTGGAGCTGCTGTGACTGGGAAGCTGGCAGTTTTGGGGTACCATTGGGAAGTGTAAAATCAGAAGGGTCGTATTGGGATGAGAGATTGTGGGTGGGTTGGAAAGCAGGAGGTCCATGATCCCACCATCTGCAGCTTGTACATCATCCCAGACAGCAGGATGCGGGGGGAGGTGGGAGTTAAGAAGGGGCATAAGGCAGGAACATAGCATCATCCTGAATGCTCTCGGCGATGCCAGATGCCACGGGCTCTGTCACAGCTGGTCCCATGATGTGAAGAACCATCTCCTCCCTCAAGCTCAGGGGTTGAAGGAATGCCTGGTCACTCGCCGTTTCACTTGCTGTTCCCTGTGATTATGGGTCACCTTGTCCTGTAAGAAAGAAGGCAGAATATTAATGATTGTGTTACACTGTGTTTTGATGATCTGCCTGCCATAGCTGAATAGCTGGAGGTAATTGGAGGCAGTGAGATGTGGGTGTGAGGCTGCTATCAGTACAAGGTGTGTGAGGCTGAGGTGGAGAATGTGAATGTTAGGTGTGAGTCCTGAGTGTTAGGGACTGCTGATGGGTGAGTGATGGGGGTGTGGTGCATTGAGCAGTGTGAGAGGTTGGTGATGTTGGGGGAGGAGATGCCATTTGGAGATTAATTCAATGACATTGACCACCCGTATGAGCTCATTAAACTTCTTCTGGCTCTGCTGCCAGATTCTCGTGGCGAGAATTCTTGCATTGACCTCCCTGGCCACCTTCACCGATTCCCTTCGGAGGACGTTCCTTGAGAGTCTCCACCCCACCACACGGAAACAGAGCCTCTCTCCTCCTGTCACCCTTCGTAACTAAGACATCCATCCCCACATCCGTGAACCGCAGAACCCTGTGTTGCAGTGTGCTATTTACCTTGTCTCCAATTGCAGAATTCACAGTGAGCAGCAGCAGCCTCCAGTGAATCAGTGCATCTTCTCTTTAAGAGGGACAGACTGCGTTTAAAAGCTGAACCTGGCTGAAACATGTGTCAGCCTCACACACCTTTAGGGCCCTGTTAAGCATCCAGACAGACAGCAGCGCGGGTTACCCGGGGTGGCACGTAGAATTCATGGAAATGAGGAGGCAGCAGGAAGTGTGTTTGTCACCTGCCTCAACAGGAACGGGCACGGGCAGATCATAATCCCTCTGCCCAAAAACACGACGTACTCTCTATTTCTATTTGCTGTTCTCTCTTTCACACTTTCTCACTCTCAGTCTTTCTCTCTCTCTTCACTCACATTCTCTTGCTCATAAAATAAGAGATTGATGCAGCACAGAAGAAGGCTATTCGGCCCTTTGTGTCAGTGCTGTCTCTTCGAAAGAGCCATATAATTAGTTCTTCTTTCCTCCTCTTTCCCCAGACTCCTGTTTTTCTTTTCCTTTTCAAGTATTTGCTAAATTGCCTTTTGAATGATATTATTGAATCTGCTTCCACCATGTTTTCAGCCAATGAATTCCAGATCCCAACAACTCGCTGTGGAAGAAAATTCTCCTCATTTCACCTCTGGTTTTTTGTCATTTACCTTCAGTCTGTGTCTTCTTAATACTGAACTTTAGATTTTTGGATTTAGAAATACATCACTCGATCAGGCCCTTCGGCCCACCGAGTCTGTGCTGACCATTAGCCACCCATTTACACTAATCCTGCACTAATCCCATATTCCTACCACATCCTCACCTGTCCCTATATTCCCCTACCACCTACCTATACTAGGGGCAATTTATAATGGCCAGTTTACCTATCAACCTGCACGACTTTTGGCTGAGGGAGGAAATCCACAAACTCCACACAGGCAGTGCCCACAATATGAGGCTGCAATGCTTACCACTGCGCCACTGTGCCGCCCCTGTTTCTGACACTGGAAACAGTTTCACATTGATTACCTTATCAAAACCCTTCATAATTTTGAATTTTATATCAGATATCCCCTTACCTATCACTGCTCTAATGAGAACAATCCCAGCTTTTCGAATCTATCCACGTAACTGTATTCCCAGATCCCTGGTACCATTCTCGTAATTCACCTCTGTATCTTCACTACGTCCTTGACATCCTTACCAATGTGTGGTGATCAGAATTGGACACAATTCTCCATCTGGGACCTAACCAATGATGTATAAATATCAGCATTTCCTCCTGAGTTTTATTACTCTGTGTCTCTCTCTCTAACACCAAGGACACTGCATGCTACTAACTAAGATCTGTGTGTTTACACCCTAGGTCTCTCTAATCATGCACTCACTCTATAATGGTATCATTTATTTTATATTTTTTTCTTCTCATACTTCCTACCCAAATGTCTCACTTCACATTTCAATGTGTTAAATTCCATCTGCCATGTTCCTGCCCATTTCATCAGTCAGTCTCTGTCCTCCTGAAGTCTGTTACTATCCTTCTCACTGTTTATTAACATTTCTGAGTTTCCTTCCATCTGAAAACTTGGACATTACCCCCTCTGTACACAAGTCCACTGCATTAGCATGCAACACCAGGGAACACAACAGTCACACTGGGGAACCCCACTGTGTACTTCGCTCCAGCTGAAAAACAGCCATTATTCCCCACTCTCTGATACCTGTCACCTAACTAATTTCTTGCATGCTGGGATTGAAAAAGAAAAAAAAGGACTTCCATTTATGTAGCGCCTTTCATGACAACTGCATGTTCCAAAGCGAGTGACAATCAACGTATACTTATAATACCGACTCACTCTTGTACTGTTGGAAAAAGGGCAGCCAATTTTCGCACAGCAAGATCCCACAAGCAGCAATGTGATAATGACCAGATCTGTTTTTATGATGTTGCTTGATGGATAAATATTGTCCAGGCCACAGGGAATAAATCCCCTGATCTGCTGCTAAATAATCCCACAGGATCATTAGCATCCACCTGAGAGGGTAGATGGGGCCTTGGTTTAACGTTTCATTCGAAAGACTGCTCATCTGATAGCGCAATACTCCCTCAGTACTGTCGCTGCACTGTCAGCCTTGATTCTTGTGAAAAAGTCATTTCATGACACTTGATCCTGGAAGCTTGTGACTGAAAGTGGAGAGAGCTACAAACTGAGCCCCGGCTGACTTTGGCCCTTTAATCCCATGTGTTTCTTATTGGGTCACACGGCTGTTATATAGTACTTTATCAAACACCTTTTTAAACGATAGGAAAATTGTAAAAGTACAGGCAGGAAAAGTCATAGAAACATATAATAGCATTGCATGGAAGGGGGTCATTTGGTCTATGAAGTCTGTGCTGGCTCTTTCGATGAGTTTCCAGTGAGTTCCACACCCTGGATCTTTCCCAGATCCTTGATCTTTTCCCCTTAATATCTAACCAAATCACTTTTTGAATCTACTTTTGAATCTGTATCCTTCAGCCTATCATACAATAATTTGCAAATCCGAAACAGAAATTGCATTACAATAATCCCCATGTCAACTCTGCTTCTTTTTTCCAATCACCATAAATCTATGTCCTCTGGTTAATGGCCCCTCATACATTAGAAACATTATATAATTTACATAAACCCTTCATGATGTTAAATATCCCTATCTTATCACCTTGTAAATGTCCCTGCTCCAAGGAAAACAATCCCAGCTACATAACTGTAACCCCTCATCCCTGGAAATGTTCCAGTAAAACTCTTCTGTCCCCTCTCCAAGGTTTCATGTCCTTCCTAAAGTGTGGTTTCCAGTATTGGACACAATACTCCAGATGGAGCCGGACTAGTCTTTTCTATAGGGTTAACACAGTATCCTGGCCAGTCTACTCTGTGTCTCTATTAATCAAGCCGAGTAATCTATTTGCTTTGTGAACTGTTTGTTAACCTGTCCAGTTACTTTCAAAGATTGCATACAAACACCTCAGGTCTCTCTGTTACTCTCAATAGCTTTAAAGTTGTGCCATTCAGCTTGTATTATCCCTGGTCATTCATCTGCATGCAGCTCACCATCACCTTCTCAAGGGCAATTATGGATGGGCAATAAATGCTGGCCTAGTCAACGACACCCACATCCCATGAACGGATAATATATATCAAATCTTCCGACAATGTATCACTTCACACATCTGCCATGCCAATTAAATATTAGGAAGACTGCAGCCGTTGTTTTCAAACCCCACGTCAAAAGTTTCCTAGCTACAGACTGGATCTCTCTCCTTGGCAACTGTCTGAAACTAAAGCAAACTGTTCACAACCTGGTTTCATAGTTGACGCTGCGACGAGCTTCCTGCTCAATATTACTAAAACAGCCTACTTACACTTCCGTATCATCACCCAACTTTGCCCCTCTCTCAGCTCTTCTGCTGATGAAACAGTCCCCCTTGCCTGTGTTACCTGTAGACTCGACTAGTCCAACACACTCCTGGCTGGTCTCCCACATTCTACCCTCCATAACCCTGAGGTGATCCAATGCACTGCTGCCCATGTCCGAACTCACACCAAGTCCTGTTCACCCATTACCCCCTGGACTCACTGACCTACATTGGCTCCTGGTCAGCAACACCTCAATTTTAAAACTCTCAGCCTTCTTTTCAAATCCTTCATTATCTCACTGCTCCTTATCTGTGTAATCTCCTCCAGCCCGACAACCCTCCGAGATATCTGAACTCATCTATTTCTGGCCTCTTGAGCATCTACGAGTTTAATTGCTCTACCATTGGTGGTCCTGCCTTCAGCTGCCGAGGCCCTACGCTCTGGAAGAGTAGAGCAGAACTTCCAGGGAGTAATTCCTGGAAGATAAATGTCAGTGAATTAAACACTAAAATAAAAGCAAATTATTGCGGATGCTGAACACTGGAAATACTCAGCAGGTCTGGCAGCATCTGTGCAGAGAGAAACAGAGTTAATGTTTCAGATCTGTGACCCTTCATCAGAACTGGTAAACGTTAGAAATGTAACAGTCTTTGAGCAAGTGAAAGAGGGGAAGGGGGAAGAAGAACAAGAAGGAAGGACTGTGATGGGACAGAGAGGGGATAGATTAAATTACAGACTGTTACATTCCTAACGTTTACCAGTTCTGATGAAGGGTCAGAGACCGGAAACATTAACTCTGTTTCTCTCTACACAGATGCTGCCAGACCTGCTGAGTATTTCCAGCACTTTCTGGTCTCATCCCTAAGCTTTTGAATTCTCTCCCCAAACCCTAAATGCAATAAGCGGCACTGAGTCCAGTTTTAGGGAGTCCTGCTTGGACAGAGTACTAAATGCAGTAAAGTTATCGAGAGATTGAATTTTAAGTGATCTAAGAGTCGATCTCTTTCCAACAATTTGTTAATTTTACATTTAGCATTTCACTTAATTTTAATCTGAATTTGTACTTTATTTCACAATCTGTTTGTGAGAATTGGACAGTTAATTGATGCTGATGGAAAAGGAAGGTCAGTGTCAACTTGGATATAAAACTGACTTAATGACAGAAAACAGTGAGTTGCAGTAAATAGTTGGTATTCAAACTGGAGAAAAATAGACAGTGGTGTTCCCCAAGGGTTAGTGCTAGGAACACTGTTTTATTCTGATATGTATAAATGATTTGGATAATGGCTTACAGAGAAACATTTCAAAATTTGCAGGTGATACCAAACTTGGAGGCGGGGCAGGCATTGAGGTTGATACCAATCGATGTAAGAGGACATAGATAGGCTAGCAGAATGGGCAGACGAGAGGCAAATGGAATTTAATACAGACAAGTGTCAAGTGATGCATTTTATCAGAAGTAACAGGGAGAGGCAATATACACTTAATGGTAAAGTTCGAAAGAGTGTGCAGAGACAAAGGGACATGGGGTTCATGAACATAGATCCCTGAAGGTGGCAGGATATATTGAGAGAGTCGTCAGTAAAGCATATGGGATCTTGGGCTTCATAGATAGAGGTGGTAAGTTCAGAAGAAGGAAAGTTATGCTGTAACTTTATGAAGCTCTGGTTAGGCCCCAAGTGGAGTACTGCATCCAGTTCTGGTCACCACACTTTAGGAAGGATGTGAGGGTCATTGACAGGGTGTAGAGGAGGGTTACCTTAATGGTTCCAGAGATGGAGGATTTTCAGTAGAATATAGTCTGTAAAAGCTGGGATTGTCCTCCTTGGAGTAAAGGAGATTGAGGGGAGATTTGATACATGTATACAAGATGATGACCTGTTTGGATAAGGTAGACAGGAAAAGATGTTCCCATTAGCTTATGGTACAATGACTAGAGTTAAGATTGAGGGCAAGAGTTAAGGGGGATGTGATGAACAACATTTTTACACAACGAGTGGTAATGGCCTGGAAATCATTGCCTCCGAGGGTGGTGGAAGCAGAGAAGGTGAATTATTTCAAAAGGATATTGGATGAACACTTGATGTAAATAAACTTGCAGGAATATGGAGTCAGAGCTGGGGAATGAGACTGGCTGGATTTATCGACAAAGAGCTGGCATGGACTCGATGAGCAGAATGGCCTAATTCTGTGCTGAAATGACTATGACTCTACGACTCTCTGACAGGGGAATACTATTACTACTTTGAGTTTAGTTTAGAGATACAGCACTGAAACAGGCCCTTCGGCCCACCGAGTCTGTGCGGACCATCAACCACCCGTTTATACTAATCCTACACTAATTCCATATTCCTACCACATCCCCACCTGTCCCTATGTTTCCTTACCACCTACCTATACTACGGGCAATTGCTAATGGCCAATTTACCGATCAACCTGCAAGTCTTTGGCATGTGGGTAGAAACCGGAGCACCCGGAGGAAACCCACGCAAACACAGGGAGAACTGGCAAACTCCACACAGGCAGTACCTAGAATTGAACCCGGGTCACTGGAGCTGTGAGGCTGCGGTGCCAACCACTGCACCACTGTGCCGCCCTATACTGGGAAAGTTTATAATGGACTGGGCAGTATCACCCTGTGGAACCCCGTGATGTAAGTGAAATGTTTGATGTCCCAGAACGTGGTTAACAAATGTCCTTCACAAACAGAATAAATCAGTTCAGTCCCACTGACAATTCTGGAGTCATTCACAATGGGGAGTAATTTCTCCTCGTTTTCTCTACATAGGACAGCAGTCAGGCTTTTCACTGTGTCCACCACCTCCATGTTGAAAGTCTTGTCAGGGTTAGGTGAGATCAGACACGTTGCCTGGGCGACAGCTTTCTTCAATTGTGTTGCTGCTTCTGTGCTCTCTTCAGTCCAACTGGGTTAAATCTGGTCATCATCACCATTAGTTAGTTCAGAAAGAGGAGTCACAGTCTCTGCAAATCGAGGGATGAGGGTCCACTGATACCCCACCAGCCTGAGGATAGGACACAGGGCAGGACTTTGAGGTGAACAGGGGTAGACACTGGATGGTCTCGGCCTGACGCTGGTGTGGGCTGATGCAGGATGATCTGACCTGGGCACGTAGAAAGGTGACACGGTCTTGCACCAGCTGGGCCTTACGTGGATGATCTTTTTGTCCAGCTCCCAAAGTCACTGCAGTAGTTCCTGGAAAAGGGTTAAATGTGTGGACACGGTGATGAGAAGATCATCGACATATTGCAGCAAGCAGGAAGACTGTGAAAAGCTCGGAAGGGACCCGGCTACACGTTTGTTGAAAATAGTGGGGTTATTGTGGAACCCCTTGTGACAGACATGTCCAGGAGTACCTCTGGTCCTCAGAAGTGAATGTGAATTTAATTTGTTTCTCTAGTTTTACTGGAATACTACAATAACCATTAGAGATATCCAGGGTGGAGAAGACAGCCCTGCCACTGAGAATCCGGGAGAGTAGGGTGGGTGTCTATCAGACAACCGGGTTCACGCAGGGTTGACTGAATTGAGTTTGTGGTGGTCAATAGTCAGTCACCAGCTGCCATCCGGCTTTCCAACCAGTCAAATCGGGCAGTTAGAAGGGAACATGGCTTCGTGAACTACACCCTGGTATAACAATGACATGATATTGTCTGGAATGTATGATATAATCTCAGCTCGGTAAGAATACTGCTTCATGGATCATGCAATGGTCAGTTAATTTCTTCCGGTCTGCTCATGTTTGCACAGTTATCTTTATGGGTTGTGGATACACTCGACACGGACTCGAGAATCGCCTGTACCTCAGGGTGATCAGAGCTGTCTGGTTCCCACTCCTCTGATATTTTAATCATGAATATTGAGGGTGCACTGGACACCAGAGTAGGGGTATGTTTTAATGTTCCACAATATACAAATATAGAGATAATCAATTACTGCTGATAACCTTTGAGCACATTACTGCCCAGTAGTCCCTGTCCATTATGCAGGATCATATAAAAGGGAGGCAGGACTTTGACATGAGCTGTGTTCCCTCTCCTACACCAATGTAAGATCTGATCCAGGGTCACAGATTAACCAAAAGGAGATCGAAGGGTCACAAGCAGTTTATTGAGGAGTAACAGTTCAAATACAGCACAAAATCAGAATAGACATAGTGGACATACGGCCTGTGGCAGGTGAGAAAGGCTTTCTGGCTATGGATCAAATGTAAGAAGCTATTATGAAAGACGTTATAGCAGGACACACAGAATAATTCAAGGTGATCAGGCAGAGTCAACATGCTTTTGTGAAACGGAAACCATGTTTAACCAATTTATTGAAGTTCTTTGAAGAAGTAACAGGTGCTGTGGATAAAGGGGAACTGGTGGATGTACTATACTTAGATTTCCAGAAGGGATTTCATAATGTGCCACATCAAAGTTCATTGCGGAATATAAAAGCTCATGGTGTAGGGGGCAACCTATTGGCATGGATAGAAGATTGGCTAGCTAACAGGAAACAGAGAGTAGGCTTAAATGGATCATTTTCTGTTTGGCAAGATGTAACGAGTGGTGTGTCACAGGGATCAGTGCGGGTGCCTTAGCTCTTTACAATTTATATAAATCACGTGGATGAAGGGGCCAAAGGTATGTTTGCTAAATTTGCTGATGACAGAAACGTCGGTCAGACAGTATGTTGTGACGTGGACACAAGTGAACCACAAAGGGGTAGATAGATTGAGTGATTGGGCAAAGATCTGGTAAATGGAGTATAATGTGGGAAAATATGAAATTGTCCATTTTGGCAGGAAGAATAAAAATTAAGCATATAATCACAATGGTGAGAGATTTCAGAGCTCTACCATCCAGGGGGAACTGAGAGTCCTTGTGTATGAATTGTAAAAGTTTAATATGTAGGTATTGCAAGTAATTAGGAAAACTAATAGAATGTTATTGGCTGTTGCAGGAGGAATTGAATACAAATGTAGGGAGGTTATGTTTCAGTTATATAGGGAGACCACTTCTGGAATACTGTGTACAGTATTGGTCTCCTCATTTAAGGACAGGTGGAAATGCATTCGAAGCAGTTCAGAGATGGTTTACTAGACTAATGCCTGGAATGGGGGTGTTGTCTAATGAGGAAAGGCTGGACAGGCTAGGCTTATGTCAGCTGGAGTTTAGAAGAGTCAGAGGCGACTTGATTGAAACTTATAAGATTCTGAGTGTGGGACAGAGCAAATGAGGCCGACAGAGAGAGAAAGAACGAGAGAGAGAGAGAGCTCAATTCATCTGCTACTAAAAACCTCATCCATGCCTTTTTTATCTCGAGACTTGACTATTCCAACACACTCCTGGCTGGTCTCCCACATCCTACTCTCTGTAACCTGTGGTCATCCAAAACTCTGCTGCCATCTTCTAATTTGCACCAAATTCTGTTCATCCAACATCCCTGTGCTCACTGACCTACATTGGCTCTTGGTCCAATAACACCTCAATTTTAATATTCTCACTCATGTGATCAAATCCCTCCATGTCCTCACCCCTCTGATTATCCCAATCCCCTGTTCATTTCCAATGTTCCTGAAACTTGTTCCTCTTAAAAATCTTTTTTCCAATTCCGGCTTAAAAGTGACTTTCTTTCCCTCTGTCACTCTTCATATAACATAGAACATATAACATAGAACAGTACAGCACAGTCCAGGCCCTTCGGCCCACAATGTTGTGCCGAACCTTTAACCTAATCTAAGATCAAACTAACTACCTACCCTTCATTCTCCTATCATCCATGTACCTATCCAAGAGTCGCTTAAATGTCCCTAATGTATCTGCTTCTACTACCACCACTGGCAGCGCATTCCACGCACCCACCACTCTCTGTGTAAAGAACCTACCTCTGACATCTCCCCGAAACCTTCCTCCAGTCACCTTAAAATTATACCCCCTGGTGATAGCCCTTTCCACCTGGGAAAAAGTCTCTGACTATCCACTCTATCTATGCCTCTTATTATCTTGTACCCCTCTGTCAAATCACCTCTCATCCTTCTTCGCTCCAATGAGAAAAGCCCTAGCTCCATCAACCTTTCTCCAGTCCAGGCAGCATCCTGGTAAATCTCCTCTTCACCCTCTCTAAAGCTTCCACATCCTTCCAATAATGAGGCGACCAGAAGTGAACACAATATTCCAAGTGTGGTCGAACCAGGGCCTTATAGAGCTGCAGCATAACCTCGTGGCTCTTAAACTCAATCCCCCTGTTAATGAAAGCCAGCACACCATACGCCTTCTTAACAACCCTTTCAACTTGGGTGGCAACTTTGAGCGATCTATGGACGTGGACCCCAAGATCCCTCTGTTCCTCCACATTACCAAAAACCCTGTCTTTAAGCCTGTATTCTACATTCAAATTCGACCTCCCAAAATGAATCACTTCACACTTTTCCAGGTTGAACTCCATCTGCCACGTCTCAGCCCAGCTCTGCATCCTGTCAATGTCCAGTTGCAACCTACAACAACCTTCCACACTATCCACAACTCCAGCAACCTTCGTGTCATCGGCAAACTTGCTAACCCAGCCTTCCACTTCCTCATCCAAGTCATTTATAAAAATCACAAAGAGCAGAGGTCCCAGAACAGATCCCTGCGGAACACCACTGGTCACCGAGCTCCATGCTGAATACTTTCCATCTACTAACACCCTCTGTATTCAATGGGCTGGACAATTTTGTATCCAGACAGCCGCAGTGTGGTCTTCCTGACCACACATTTCATCTCTCCTGCTCCACTCATGCTGTGGAAGCTTGGATCCATAAAATGGTGTGAGCTGCACTGCCGGTCACATCCAGCACATTGAACAGGACACCCAGGCTGGCCGGGGTGCTGGTGTCGGTGTAACGTGTGTGTGTCTGTAGTGTGAGGAGGGGTCTGAATATGATGTCGATCAGCCATTTCAGCAACTTTGATGTGCGTCTTTGAAACTTGGTCCTTGCATGTCGACTGACCGCCTGTGTTAGTCACTCTCAGCTGAACATACATTCAGCAGCACGAGGAACCCCCTCTAGTGTTATTTAAAAGGACCAGGCGTCCAACTTACAGGTGAGGGGCTTTTGACTTCTGTTATTATAAAGTTAGTGGAGGTGCTGTGGATGGTTTTCTGGAGGTTGTGCTGTGAGCTGCTGCAGACATTCAGGGAGGAGAGAGGACTTGGTGACCCAACTCTGTACGATGAATGGGGACTGTAGTTACAGTGTCTCTGCGTCTGTAACATGATCAACAAATGGAGCAGAGGCTGCAGAGAGAGGGAAAGCTCTGGAAAGAAAGAGGAGGAATGGCCTCTGCCCTACCCACCCTGGGTTTCCAAGAGCAAAAAGGGCAGTGGTCCTAATATTGAGCCCAGGGGAACACCACTGTATACTCCCATTGAGACTGAACAACAACCTTTCACCACTTCTCTCTGTTTACTGTTCCTTAGTCAATGTTATATCCACACTGTCACTGTCCCTTTAATTCATAGTGTTCAGTTTTCCTAACCTGTCTATTGAATGTCACTTGATCAAACACCTTTTGAAAGTCCATATACATAACTTCAATCACACCACCCTCATCAGCCCTCTCCATTGTTTTATCAAAGAACTCCATCAAGTTCACCTCAGCAACACCTCTCTCCAATCCTCCACTGTTGTTAAATTATCAGACTGATTATCCGACACCCAGTACTGGATGAGCAGAAATTTCCTCCAATTAAATATTGGGAAGACTGAAGCCATTGTTTTAACTCCCCACTCCAACTCTGTTCCCTTGCTATTGATTCCATCCCTCTTCCTGGTGACAGTCTGAGATTCAGACAATATGTTTACAACCTTGGTGTCACACTTCATCACAAAATGATCTTTAACCTCATTTCAGGATATCATTACAACCGCCTATTTCCACCTCAGTAACATCGCCTGACTTCACCCCTGTCTCAGCCCATCTGCAGCTGAAACCTCATTCATGCCTTCGGCACCTCTCGATGTGACTATTCCAAATCACTCCTGGCTGATCTCCCATATCTACTCTCTGTAAACTTGAGGTCATCCAAAACTCTGCTGCCCATTTCTTAGCTCACACCAAGTCCTGTTTATATCTCACTGACCGACATTGGCTCCCAGTCAAGCAATATCTTGATTTTAAAATTCTCATCCTTGTTGTCATATCTCTCAATGGCCTCGCCCCTCCCTATCTCTGTAATCTCCTCCAGCTCCAGAACCCATCGAGACATCTGTGCTCCTCTAATTCTGGTCTCTTTTACATCCGTTATTTTAATCACTGCACCACTGGCGACCGTGCCTTCAGCTGCCGGGGCCCAAGCTGCAGTATCCTCCATACACATCTCCGCCTCTGCACCTCTCCATCTCACTTTCCTCCTTTAAGACATTCCTTGAAACCTTCCTCTTTGGCTAAGCTGTTGGTCCTTTGACCTAATATCTCCTGTTGTATCTCAGTTCGCACTTTGCTTCATAATGCTCCTGTGAAGCACCTTGGGATTTTTTATAACATTAAAGGCAATATCTAAATATAAATTGTTGTTTTTGTTGTTGTTTGCCAGACATCAATAGTCTTTAGCATATCCAGGTTGCTAACCATTTACTATCCAATGTTTTTACAAGCAACAAGTATTTTTCTCTTGGGTTGTCACGTCTACAAATGTCCCCAGTCGTGGCACTAGTCTGACTGGTCAGTAACTACAGCATTTATCGCATATCTCCTTTTTTAAACAGGATGTAAGATTTACAATCCTCCAATCCTCTGTCATCACACCCATATCCAAGGAGGATTGGAAGATTCTGGCCAGTGCCTCTGCTATTTCCACTATTCCTTCCCTCAGAAACCCCAAAACATCCATTCAGACTGGGTAAGAGTTCCAGTTTATTGTGGTACAAAAAGGTGTTGGATTGAAAGGTGTTAACTGAAACTGTTTGTTCAGTGACTGTAATTAATGTCAGTCTCCATGGACCGAATTGTGTCACAGGAGGGTTTCCCTCTTCTATTAATATGGGACTCCTTTCGATGTGTTATCCCATACTGTCAGCGGGAGCATCACGCCCGGCACTCACAGGGATCAGCGGCTCCAGAGAGAGGGAGAGGATAGATCAGAATCTGAGAACAATGGGTCAGAATCTGAGAACAATGGGTCAGAATCTGAGAACAATGTGTCAGAATCTGAGAACAATGGGTCAGAATCTGAGAACAATGGGTCAGAATCTGATAACAATGGGTCAGAATCTGAGAACAATGGGTCAGAATCTGAGAACAATGTGTCAGAATCTGAGAACAATGGGTCAGAATCTGAGAACAATGTGTCAGAATCTGATAACAATGGGTCAGAATCTGAGAACAATGGGACAGAATCTGAGAACAATGGGTCAGAGTCTGAGAACAATGGGTCAGAGTCTGAGAACAATGGGTCAGAATCTGAGAACAATAGATTGGAATGTTACAACAATGAGCAAGAGTTTATCCTCAGAACTCCACGATCTTTTTACACATTATGATCGGTTCTCATTAAACTTTCGCATCTACCTCGCACTTCGGATTGCTCAATACATTTATTATCCCATCCTCGGTCTCGTTGGTGTCCCTGGTTAGTATCTGTTTCCAGGTATTTATTCCTTAAACCATGATTAACTGCATTACTGCTCCGGTAATTTTCTCTACCCTCCTTGCTGCTGTTGTTATTTCTGCTGAATCTCTATCTCCAGAAATCAGCTGTGTAAACCACTGCTAACGGTATTTCAGTTCTTGTAATTTACTCTCTCCTCTTTGCTGCTGATACTGTCTCTATTTCCAGCTAGGAGATCTGTAAACCCTGTTTACTGAAATACTGTTCTGGAACGTAAATTGTGGGAAGAGAGAAGACAGTGTCATTGGTCCATTGGTCTCCATCACAAACTCCATCCCCTATCTGTGAACCACATACCCGATCCTGAGGCTGAACCAGACAGTTTACAACCTCTGTGTTCTATTTTTACCTTACTTGAGTTCATCTCCAAATTCTCTCCATCACCAACCCTGTCTACTACCACCTGAGTAATATCACTCGTCTCCACTTCTGCCTCAGCCCATCTGCTGCATAAACCCTCACATGTGCCTTTGTTAAATCCACACTTGACTATTCCGAATCTATCCTGGTCACCCTCCCAGTTATAAACCTCCATAAACCACAGCCCATCCAGAACTCTGATGCCTGTATCTTAACTCACACCAAATCCCGATCACCCATCACCCCTGTGCTCACTGATCTACAATGGCTCTCGGTTTGGCAGCACCTTAATTTTAATATTCTCATTCTTGAGTCTGTATCCCTCCATGGCCTCAAAACTCCATTAGTCCCATTCTCTTGTGCATTTCCCATATTTCTGCAAATAATATGCCTTCAATCTTTTCTCAATTCTCTTTTTAAACTGAATTTCTTTCTCTCTGTATCTGTTCCCAGCCACGATTTTCAACTCTACAGACCCACTGGTGCTGAGGGCGCAGAAGATGGGACCCATAAAATGATGCGAACCACACAGCCGGCCACTTTTAGTGTGGTCAGCACAGTGTCCCATGGTGGGCAGTACACTCGTGTGGTCAGCAGAGTGCCCAATGGTGGACAGGGCTCTAGTATGGTCAGCACAATGCCCCATGCTGGACAGGGCTCTAGTATGGTCAGCACAATGCCCCATGCTGGACAGGGCTCTAGTATGGTCAGCACAATGCCCCATGCTGGACAGAGCTCCAAAATGGTCAGCACAGTGCCCCATGCTGGACAGGGCTCTAGTATGGTCAGCACAATGCCCCATGCTGGACAGGGCTCTAGTATGGTCAGCACAATGCCCCATGCTGGACAGGGCTCTAGTATGGTCAGCACAATGCCCCATGCTGGACAGGGCTCTAGTATGGTCAGCACAATGCCCCATGCTGAACAATGCTCTAGTATGGTCAGCACAATGCCCCATGCTGGACAGGGCTCTAGTATTATCAGCACAATGCCCCATGCTGGACAGGGCTCTTGTATGGTCAGCACAATGCCCCATGCGGGACAGAGCTCTAGTATGGTCAGCACAGTGCCCCATGCTGGACAGGGCTCCAGTATGGTCAGCACAATGCCCCATGCTGGACAGAGCTCTAGTATGGTCAGCACAATGCCCCATGCTGGACAGAGCTCAAGTACGGTCAGCACAATGCCCCATGCTGGACAGAACTCTAATATGGTCAGCACAATGCCCCATGCTGGACAGAGCTCTAGTATTGTCAGCACAATGCCCCATGCTGGACAATGCTCCATTATGGTCAGCACAATGCCCCATGCTGGACAGGGCTCTAGTGTGGTCAGCACAGTGCCCCATGCTGGACAGAGCTCTAGTATTATCAGCACAATGCCCCATGCTGCACAGGGCTCTAGTATGGTCAGCACAATGCCCCATGCTTCACAGGGCTCCAGTATGGTCAGCACAATGCCCCATGCTGGACAATGCTCCAGTATGGTCAGCACAATGCCCCATGCTGGACAGGGCTCTAGTGTGGTCAGCACAATGCCCCATGCTGGACAGAGCTCTAGTATTATCAGCACAGTGCCCCATGCTGGACAGGGCTCTAGTATTATCAGCACAGTGCCCCATGCTGGACAGGGCTCGAGTATTATCAGCACAATGCCCCATGCTGGACAGGGCTCTAGTATTATCAGCACAATGCCCCATGCTGGACAGAGCTCTAGTATGGTCAGCACAATGCCCCATGCTGCACAGAGCTCTAGTATGGTCAGCACAATGCCCAATGCTGGACAAGACTCTAATATGGTCATCACAGTGCCCCATGCTGGACAGTGCTCTAGTATGGTCAGCACAATGCCCCATGCTGGACAGGGCTCTAGTATGGTCAGCACAATGCCCCATGCTGGACAGAGCTCTAGTATTATCAGCACAATGCCCCATGCTGGACAGAGCTCTAGTATGGTCAGCACAATGCCCCATGCTGGAAAGAGCTCTAGTATGGTCAGCACAATGCCCCAAGCTGGACAAAACTCTAATATGGTCAGCACAATGCCCCATGCTGGACAGAGCTCTAGTATGGTCAGCACAATGCCCCATGCTGACAATGCTCCAGTATGGTCAGCACAGTGCCCCATGCTGGACAGGGCTCTAGTGTGGTCAGCACAATGCCCCATGCTGGACAGAGCTCTAGTATTATCAGCACAATGCCCCATGCTGGACAGGGCTCTAGTATGGTCAGCACAGTGCCCCATGCTGGACAGAGCTCTAGTATTATCAGCACAATGCCCCATGCTGGACAGAGCTCTAGTATGGTCAGCACAATGCCCCATGCGGGACAGAGCTCTAGTATGGTCAGCACAGTGCCCCATGCTGGACAGGGCTCCAGTATGGTCAGCACAATGCCCCATGCTGGACAGGGCTCTAGTGTGGTCAGCACAGTGCCCCATGCTGGACAGAGCTCTAGTATGGTCAGCACAATGCCCCATGCTGGACAGAGCTCTAGTATGGTCAGCACAATGCCCCATGCTGGACAGAGCTCTAGTATGGTCAGTACAATGCCCCATGCTGGACAATGCTCCAGTATGGTAAGCACAATGCCCCATGCTGGACAGGGCTCTAGTGTGGTCAGCACAGTGCCCCATGCTGGACAGGGCTCTAGTATGGTCAGCACAGTGCCCCATGCTGGACAGAGCTCTAGTATTATCAGCACAATGCCCCATGCTGGACAGAGCTCTAGTATGGTCAGCACAATGCCCCATGCTGGACAGGGCTCTAGTATGGTCAGCACAATGCCCCATGCTGGACAGAGCTCTAGTATGGACAGCACAATGCCCCATGCTGGACAGGGCTCTAGTGTGGTCAGCACAGTGCCCCATGCTGGACAGAGCTCTAGTATGGTCAGCACAATGCCCCTTGCTGGACAGGGCTCTCGTGTGGTCAGCACAATGCCCCATGCTGGACAGAGCTCTAGTATGGTCAGCACAATGCCCCATGCTGGACAGAGCTCTAGTATGGTCAGCACAATGCCCCATGCTGGACAGGGCTCTAGTGTGGTCAGCACAGTGCCCCATGCTGGACAGGGCTCTAGTATGGTCAGCACAATGCCCCATGCTGGACAGGGCTCTAGTATTATCAGCACAATGCCCCATGCTGGACAGAGCTCTAGTGTGGTCAGCACAATGCCCCATGCTGGACAGAGCTCTAGTATGGTCAGCACAATGTCCCATGCTGGACAGGGCTCTAGTATGGTCAGCACAATGCCCCATGCTGGACAGGGCTCTAGTATGGTCAGCACAGTGCCCCATGCTGGACAGGGCTCTAGTATGGTCAGCACAGTGCCCCATGCTGGACAGAGCTCTAGTATGGTCAGCACAATGCCCCATGCTGGACAGAGCTCTAGTATGGTCAGCACAATGCCCCATGCTGGACAGAGCTATAGTATGGTCAGCACAATGCCCCATGCTGGACAGAGCTCTAGTATGGTCAGCACAATGCCCCATGCTGGACAGAGCTCTAGTATGGTCATTACAGTGCCCCATGCTGGACAGAGCTCTAGTATTATCAGCACAATGCCCCATGCTAGACAGGGCTCTAGTATGGTCAGCACAATGCCCCATGCTGGACAGAGCTCTAGTATTATCAGCACAATGCCCCATGCTGGACAGAGCTCTAGTATGGTCAGCACAGTGCCCCATGCTGGACAGGGCTCTAGTATGGTCAGCACAATGCCCCATGCTGGACAGAGCTCTAGTATGGTCAGCACAGTGCCCCATGCTGGACAGGGCTCTAGTATGGTCAGCACAGTGCCCCATGCTGGACAGGGCTCTAGAGTGGTCAGCATAGTGCCCCATGCTGGACAGGGCTCTGGTATGGTCAGCACAATGCCCCATGCTGGACAGAGCTCTAGTATGGTCAGCACAATGCTCCATGCTGGACAGGGCTCTAGTATGGTCAGCACAGTGCCCCATGCTGGACAGGGCTCTAGTATGGTCAGCACAATGCCCCATGCTGGACAGAGCTCTAGTATGGTCAGCACAATGCCCCATACTGGACAGAGCTCTAGTATGGTCAGCACAATGCCCCATGCTGGACAGGGCTCTAGTATAGTCAGCACAATGCCCCATGCTGCACAGGGCTCTAGTATGGTCAGCACAATGCCCCATGCTGGACAGAGCTCTAGTATGGTCAGCACAGTGCCCCATGCTGGACAGAGCTCTGGTATGGTCAGCACAATGCCCCATGCTGGACAGGGCTCTAGTATAGTCAGCACAATGCCCCATGCTGCACAGGGCTCTAGTATGGTCAGCACAATGCCCCATGTTGGACAGAGCTCTAGTATTATCAGCACAATGCCCCATGCTGGACAGGGCTCTAGTGTGGTCAGCACAGTGCCCCATGCTGGACAGGGCTCTAGTGTTGTCAGCACAATGCCCCATGCTGGACAGGGCTCTAGTATGGTCAGCACAGTGCCCCATGCTGGACAGAGCTCTAGTATAGTCAGCACAATGCCCCATGCTGCACAGGGCTCTAGTATGGTCAGCACAATGCCCCATGCTGGACAGAGCTCTAGTATGGTCAGCACAGTGCCCCATGCTGGACAGAGCTCTAGTATGGTCAGCACAATGCCCCATGCTGGACAGGGCTATTGTATGGTCAGCACAATGCCCCATGCTGGACAGGACTCTAGTATAGTCAGCACAATGCCCCATGCTGGACAGGGCTCCAGTATGGTCAGCACAGTGCCCCATGCTGGACAGAGCTCTAGTATGGTCAGCACAATGCCCCATGCTGGACACGGCTCTAGTATGGTCAGCACAGTGCCCCATGCTGGACAGAGCTCTAGTACGGTCAGCACAATGCCCCATGCTGGACAGGGCTCTAGTATGGTCAGCACAATGCCCCATGCTGGACAGGGCTCTAGTGTGGTCAGCACAATGCCCCATGCTGCACAGGGCTCTAGTATGGTCAGCACAATGCCCCATGCTGGACAGAGCTCTAGTATGGTCAGCACAATGCCCCATGCTGGACAGGGCTCTAGTGTGGTCAGCACAATGCCCCATGCTGGACAGGGCTCTAGAGTGGTCAGCACAGTGCCCCATGCTGGACAGGGCTCTAGTATGGTCAGCACAATGCCCCATGCTGGACAGAGCTCTCGTATGGTCAGCACAATGCCCCATGCTGGACAGGGCTCTAGTATGGTCAGCACAATGCCCCATGCTGGACAGGGCTCTAGTATTATCAGCACAATGCCCCATGCTGGACAGGGCTCTAGTATGGTCAGCACAATGCCCCATGCTGGACATTGCTCTAGTATTATCAGCACAATGCCCCATGCTGGACAGGGCTCTAGTATGGTCAGCACAATGCCCCATGCTGGACAGGGCTCCAGCATGGTTAGCACAATGCCCCATGCTGGACAGGGCCCGAGTATGGTCAGCACAATGCCCCATGCTGGACAGAGCTCTAGTATGGTCAGCACAATGCCCCATGCTGGACAGAGCTCTAGTATGGTCAGCACAATGCCCCATGCTGGACAGAGCTCTAGTATGGTCAGCACAATGCCCCATGCTGGACAGAGCTCTAGTATGGTCAGCACAATGCCCCATGCTGGACAGGGCTCTAGTGTGGTCAGCACAATGCCCCATGCTGGACAGGGCACTAGTGTGGTCAGCACAGTGCCCCATGCTGGACAGGCTCTAGTATGGTAAGCAAAGTGCCACATGCTGGACAGGGCTCTAGTATGGTCAGCACAATGCCCCATACTGGACAGGGCTCTTGTATGGTCAGCACAATGCCCCATGCTGGACAGGGCTCTAGTGTGGTCAGCACAGTGCCTCATGCTGGTCAGGGCTCTAGTATGGTCAGCACAATGCCCCATGCTGGACAGGGCTCTAGTATGGTCAGCACAGTGCCCCATGCTGGACAGGGCTCTCGTGTGGTCAGCACAATGCCCCATGCTGGACAGGGCTCTTGTATGGTCAGCACAATGCCCCATGCTGGACAGGGCTCTAGTGTGGTCAGCTCAGTGCCTCATGCTGGTCAGGGCTCTAGTATGGTCAGCAAAGTGCCGCATGCTGGACAGGGCTCTAGTGTGGTCAGCACAGTGCCTCATGCTGGTCAGGGCTCTAGTGTGGT